>NW_013668421.1:66176-69479 GCF_000517525.1 Limulus polyphemus | reverse complement strand
TATATATATATATAAAAACATTTAATTATATTTTATAAAGTAGTGTTACATTTTTCTTCGAAGTTATAAGCATACGAATATATTCCATTTACGTGAAAAACTTTTTTAGCGTTCTCAAATTCAGTATTCTTTATTTTTTCACCAAATCTAATTGACTATCCACAAAGTTTTAGTTATGACAGGCATAACTAAGCCTACAAAGCGTCAAACGTGCAGATTATGGAAGGCAGCATCAAAAAGGCAACACACAGAAGCCTTTCGCTCCTCTCACGCTACGCTACAGGCACAGCTAAATACTATAACATTACTACAACACTCACCAATCTGGAGATGATCTAGCTACAGCTACTCGGGTTTCGGTTTCGAAAACAGTCCAATTTAGAAAACCCACTGAACGCCTGTTTCATTTAAATATTCTTTGGATTGTCATCAAAACAACGGACTCAAACTAATATATTTGGCTGTGTCAATTAGAATTATTATTTTTCTATCTTTCTTGTATTATATACACGTAGAAGACGAAGAACGCTGGTAGCTGTTATAGTCCGTGTTGAGACAACTGGGTCAGCGTTTCTCGATCTTTTCGATACCACTAATATACCTCTTAAACTGTTGCTGACCAAGAAAATGCCAATATAACGAAAACCCATTACGATTTATATTCTGTCGATTTTTGTTTCTTTCTTTTGGTGAAAACCCACAGACAGGTGGCTCAGAAACACGAGACTGTGAAACTATAAAGTATTTATAGTATAAGGACACATATAAAGCAAACTGTTTTGTTTTTTCGTTTTAGAACATGTGTGCAGAAAAAAATAGAAAACGAAATTAAACAAAACACATGTGATTACTACACTAATTCCTTTGATGACCAAGTTATCTAAGTAACACCAAACTGTGTCTGAACCTCCCACGAGCATCACTGGAAAAAGATCCTGAGGACTCCCTCTACGTAACTCGGTTTCCTAAAATGAAAAAGCTTTATAGACAAATAAACAAAAATGCGTTTGGGGAAAATGAGAACTTATAATATAAAATGATTAAATTTATACTAGACCGCCTAACATCCTGTAGTACAAGCTATTTTGCCAGGCTTGGCCTAGGGGATGGTTAAAGTGCTGGGCTGAGGCACGAAAGTCCAAGCACTGAGATGTCTGAACGTGCTTCGTACTTTCAACTGTAGATGCGTTATAAGAGTGACATGTAATCACTTTGTGGAACTTAAAACCCTTGTGGTGGCGGGTGCTACTGACCACCAAGCATACCTCTAGTCAGTGGTTCATAATTAGGGACGGCTATACTTGAACATCGGGAATCTATGATATGGATGTTTAGCCTAAGTACGCATAATATTTATAAATCAAAGAAAAAAATATCTGCTTAGGTATCCCATAATAATTCACCCACAAAACAAGTTTAAGAGCTAAATGTCAACCATTATAGAAGCTAAAGAGGACATATTAAACTCGCAGTCCTGCAGTCCTTATAAGCAGGTGTCACAGCATATGAGCATAAAAAGGTTGAAAGGCCGTAAACCTTACCCATCACTATCCTGCTGCCAAGTTGTCATTAAACTAAGCAGATATATTTGCGGCGTCGTTTCATTGTAATGTGTGTCAAGTTCTAGATTTTGTGTAATTTAAACTTACATGCCTCACTCGTACCTTCTTCATTTTGTTTGTAAACTTCCAATAAGGTATTTTCTTCTTTTTCTGAAATTAGGGGGAGGGAACCCCGTTAATAATTACTTTCCACGTAATGATTTCAGTAAACAGTCATCATCTATTTTGTTGTAATTTACGTTTTAGGATGAGTATTACGGCTTTTGCTCTATTCTTATAGCTTAAAAAACGTTGTTGTTTTCACGAATGAACTCCTGAAAGTATATCACGTTAATTGGGATCAGAAACTGGAGAAAGAATGTATCAAATTATCAGTAAATTTCCTTTCAATTATTTCCATGTCTTTATTTTCAAGGTACCACCATTGAAAGCTGTATTCCGAAATGGTGAAGTCTCGAAACAGTAATCAAGCTCGTGCTACATTTCTATAGATCTATAGAACTGGTCTTTTTGGAAGTAAATATATTTTTGTACAGTGAAGTATATATATATTTTATTTTGTTGATTATTAATATTGTGTGTTATATAACACAAAGCTACAAAAGGCATTTATTAACCACAGTTAAACCATATCTGTTATACTTACACCCCCCCGAAAGATTTAATTTCGCTTTGATGCACTAAAATGTTTTTTTGTTTCTCTTTGTATTACACCTCATTTATTTTTTTATAATACACCTAATGTATGTTCCTAAGTACGAATATACTTTGATTAACCTGTGTTTAATCTAATATTAAGTCCCAAAACACACGTATAATTGTAGCCAAAGTAAAGAATATTTGACTCCGTTCTAGTTCCGTGACCGTTTTAGCAAATTATTTTAACAGTAACAGGCAAGAAAATGAGAGTATTTGTTAAGTGCTGCAGTTACTGTAGAAGTTTGTAATCTAATTAGGGTAAACCAGTTCGTTTTCTATTACACTGATACGAACCATAGATGGGATAACACCGAGAGTCTTTTAGTTTATTGATAACGCTAAAAGTGACTAGATTTAATAGCTAAAAGCGCACCACACGAGATACGTAGCAGCAAGGGCCCAGACAACACCTGTGGTTATTATTCTTGGATAGATCTCCAGCTTTTGTAACGTTTTATAAATAATGAGGCGCTTCGGAAACACATATTCCATTGTGTTTGGGTAACTTTATTTCCTCGTTTCTAAGTATGGAATCTGACATGTCATTAATACGAAAGATTCAACTCAATCAGATGCCATGTTTGACTATTACAGTTACAAAATTGATTTTTATCTCAGTTTCGACTTCTTATCAAAATACACAGATATTCTATTGGAATTTGCTCGAAACAATGTGTTTTAGTTGTCAAGATACCTGTGAACTGAAATTGTCTTTTTACATGTTTTGACGTAATTAT
Source organism: Limulus polyphemus (assembly GCF_000517525.1). Taxonomy (NCBI): domain Eukaryota; kingdom Metazoa; phylum Arthropoda; class Merostomata; order Xiphosura; family Limulidae; genus Limulus; species Limulus polyphemus. The sequence continues at coordinate 66,481 of NW_013668421.1, read as the reverse complement.
TGAAGTCACTAAAAACGTGTAAGATGTTGCAGTTTTGAAAAATTAATCATCTTAATGATTTACTTCAAGGCTAGTTGTCCATGAGGCCAAATTAATCCCGAAGGAAACATTGATACTTTGGCTAGTTGTTCATGAGGCCATATTAATTCTGAAGGAAATATTGATACTTTGGCTAGTTGTCCTTGAGGCTATATTAATCCTGAAGGAAATATTGGTACCTTGACTAATTGTCCATGAGGCTATATTAATCCTGAAGGAAATATTGGTACCTCACACCCCCGATATTAACTGACCTACTATAAGGA
>NW_013668421.1:63272-65503 GCF_000517525.1 Limulus polyphemus | reverse complement strand
AGTTATCCATGAGGCTATATTAATCCTGAAGGAAATATTGGTACCTTGACTAATTGTCCATGAGGCTATATTAATCCTGAAGGAAATATTGGTACCTTGGCTAATTGTCCATGAGGCCATATTAATCCTGAAGGAAATATTGGTACCTATATTAATAGGCTATATTAATCCTGTAGGAAACATTGATACTTTGGCTAGTTGTCCATGAGGCCATATTAATCCTGAAGGAAAAGCCAAAGTATCAATGTTAATATGGCCTCATGGACAACTAAAGATTAATATAGCCTATTAATATAGGTACCAATATTTCCTTCAGGATTAATATGGCCTCATGGACAATTAGCCAAGGTATCAATATATTCCTTCAGAATTAATATGGCCTCATAAACAACTAGCCAACGTATCAATATTTCCTTCAGAAGAAGGAAATATTGGTACCTCACACCCCCGATATTAACTGACCTACTATAAGGAGTGTATTTTCAATAAGCAATTGGTCAGTTTTGTTGTTGATGCTCTTGTTGTCCCCTCTGGTTCAGCGATAGCCTTAAGGCTTATAACGTTAAAATTCGAAGTTCAATCCCAGCGGCGAATACCGGCCAATTAACCTATATGTAGGTTTGTGCTAATGCAAACAAAGTTTCTTGTTTCCCATCCAGTGATAAAAAGAGAGTTCTTTCAGCACACGAGACTTTCCCCACACAAATCTTTCTACTTCATTATAGTCAACTTTCAAATGTGGGATAATAGTATAATTATATTAACTCAGATCAACGTAAAACAGCGCAAGAAAACATTCTGGTTTCATATATTCTACGCACACGAATATATATATATATATTTTTAACCTGCCACGTAAATTATTGAGGAGCAGTTATTTAACAACAGAACTTACATAGAGTTTAACTTTGTGAAAGTGCGATCCGAAAATGGATTAAAACGGTCGCACTGAAGAGATGTATTGTTTCTTAATAATAATAAAAAACTTCAAAAGAACAGCTTTGAAGTGTTGGTTGTTGTTTTAAGTGACAATTTTTTTTACATAGTTTTTACAGTAACAGCGGTATTTAAGCGAGTATAGTTTAAATCGAAACCAAACAGCATACATAAAAAATAATACCCATTTTTTTACGATTTGAAAGTTTGTTTCTGCGGTACTTTAAAAAAATGCGTTTGTTATACCTTCTACTGGTAGCAACTTCAAACTGTTACAACACACACACATCAGATGCTCTGACGTGTTTACGAAACGGCTGTTGTTATGACTAGGCAGATTCGGCCATATTAAATCCCCATTCTGCAAAAGATCAAAATTTTTCATTCAATCGGGCTAAACTGTTTATGATTTGCTTTTGGAAACAAGGCTAGAAATGGAATCGCGCCCCTTTGCCTAGGAGGGCACAGTGCCAACAGTGGTGATACCTCACATAGTCAGGTAACGCCCTTGATCGCCGATTAACGTGGAGGGAACAGTGTCAACAGTGGTGATCCTTCACACAGTCAGGTAACGCCCTTGATCACCGATTAACGTGGAGGGCACAGTGCTAACAGTGGTGATCCCTCACATAGTCAGGTAACGCCCTTGATCGCCGATTAACGTGGAGGGAACAGTGCCAACAGTGGTGATCCTTCACACAGTCAGGTAACGCCCTTGATCGCTGATTAACGTGCGATCTATTATGAATTATCACTCTACCTATAAAAAAGAGTTGTCCGTCTGTCTGGTGTTGTGAGGACTGTCTGAAACCACATTTGTTGAAGTTTTGTAGAAGAACTCAAGTGGGCTTCCTGAAATCCGAGTTTAAATAGACAAACAATCGCACACGTTCGAGTTTGGCAGCTATTATAAATTTTCCGCCTTAAAACCGCAAAGGAGGAATTAAGTAAGCGAGCAGGTCATCAAAGTACGTGAAGCAGATGCCAAAGAAGGGCGTTTAATGCCGCGTGATGCACGGGTACTTTTGAAACTGACGAACGGATTACGTGTTATGGATCATTACTTTTCAAGCTCCAACATTACCGGATTTCTTATGTATATATGTGTGTAAGGAAAATACCTGAGATTATCGAACGTTAACAAGCTGATCTTTTTTTTTTCTACCACGTGATATAAATAGCGTGCCTTATTCGTGACTCTTAGTTCTCGCTCCATAAAACGGATGTTTATGTGATTTTTCATGTTAATTATTGTAACACAGAACAAAGTTTAAAGGAAATGGATTCAAAAGCAT
>NW_013668421.1:57752-62774 GCF_000517525.1 Limulus polyphemus | reverse complement strand
ATTTTCTAATTAAAACTATGAGCCAAATGGATGCAAAAGCATGTTTTCTAATTAAAACTATGAGCCAAATGGATGCATAAGCATGTTTTCTAATTAAAACTATGAGCCAAATGGATGCATAAGCGTGTTTTCTAATTAAAACTATGAGCCAAATGGATGCATAAGCATGTTTTCTAATTAAAACTATGAGCCATATTATGCTGAACTGCTAGAAAAGACAAAAGATGATGCAAAAAATGTTTATATGATTAAACGAATCTGTTCTGTGATGCTCGTTTAGGTTAACTAGTCCAAAGCATATCTGTGTAGTAACTTAACGTATTTCGTTTAAAGTTACATAATTTTTATTTATACAACGTACGAAATATTAATTGATTTATCTAATACTCGCAAATGTATATATATATATATATATATTATTAGTGGTTTTACTATTTGAAAAAAATCCCATTTTTTAATAAATTTCTTGTGACAAAAAAACGAACTTATATGACTTTATAGATTTTGAAGTCATAAGAACTGAAAATTAACATTTATGTGATTGAAGTCTTAATAAATGGGCAAACAACGATATATGTAAGCAGGCATGAAGAAGACAGACCAATGTTATGTCGAAACACGTAATATGTTCCATTAATGAATCACTTTATTATGCTTAGAAACCGTTGTTTGCCTATTTATTATTATATTAAATGTATTATTATATCAGCATAATATGCTTCCTCATACAAATACCTAAGTCTTGTTATGTTAATAACAAAAATATTAGAGTTTCAAATCCCATACAAGTTATATTAAAATTTTTAATAAAGTATTAGTGGCTGAAAAACGAATTCATATAATACTACAGACTCTGTAAGCCTAAAGAATTAAGACTAACTTTTATATGATTCAAGTCAGACATTGATGTGTCTGTCATTAAAACGTTTCTATAAGATTCTAAAGTAGATGTAAAAATGATTATATGCCCTAAATCTAAAATGATGTCTCCAAACAAACTCAAACAGCTATATAATATGTGATGCCTCTTCCAAAATGAGCTTCATATTTCTATTTCTTCACCATGTCTTATAATTTTCGAATTTTTTTCAAATGTCTTTTTTTTATGTTATTTACAGATTATCTCTGGAGAACCAGGAGACTACGTTCGATTTGACAGGTTGATGGAACTGTTAGTAGGTGTCTAATACAATATGGATATAGAAATTGATGTTCAAAATAACAATTCTCCAAAAGAAATCCAACCGGAATCAATGTCATCTTCATTTCCCATTTTCTTAAACCACACCCTGCAAGATACATATAACAATATGAGTAATTTGTCTTTTCTTGGAAATGACAGTAGAGAGGAAGACATAGATTATTTTCAAGCTGAAGAGATGGAACGAATCCTCAGTGTCCTAATACCTATCCTTTTTGGTGCCATTGTTGTCATTGGTTTGATAGGCAATTCATTTGTGGTTATTGTTGTCTGGTTCAACCATCAGATGCGTTCCACTACCAACCTTCTCATCATTAACCTAGCGATAGCAGATCTTCTCTTCATAATATTTTGTGTACCTTTCACTGGGTGGGACTACTCTCTTCCCTATTGGCCGTTTGGCGACATCTGGTGCCGTATCGTCCAGTATTTGGTATTCGTTTGTGCCTACGCCAGTATTTATACACTGGTTCTCATGTCTCTAGATCGATTTATGGCCGTAGTACACCCAATTACGTCGATGTCTATCCGCACAGAAAGAAATGCCTACATCGCCATAGCTATAACATGGTCCTGTATCCTTATCGCTTGTGTACCGCTTCTAGAGGCCCATGGACTTATGAATTACATGTACAGGCAGATGGAACATTCGACTTGTGGGTTCCTCGCAATGAAAGGTTATAACTATGCTGCCTTTCAGATTTCCTTCTTTCTTTCCTCCTACGTAATTCCACTGGTTCTGATCTTTGTCCTCTACATGCTCATGTTGAAACGATTGTGGTTTCACGTGACACCAGGCGGGAAAATAAGCGCGGAAAGCCAGAAATCAAAGAAACGAGTCACTCGGATGGTGGTCGTAGTTGTTTTGATCTTTGCCATTTGTTGGTGTCCCATACAGATTGTTCTGGTGCTGAAGAGTTTGGACAAATACGAACATAACACATCCACCATCGCTTTTCAGGTTTCTTCTCATATCTTGGCTTACATGAATTCTTGCGTTAACCCTATTCTTTACGCCTTTCTCTCCGAAAACTTCCGGAAAGCTTTTCACAAAATCATCTCCTGTAACCCTCGACAGAAACGTCCTTACAGACAACCTTTCGAACGAAATGAGCGAGAAACAGTCGGGACGTATACGTCTAAAAGCACCAGATTGAATAATGAAATTTTATAGATAATTCTATTAACAGTTTTTAACACTTTCAATGTATGTGTGTGTCTAACAAAACGAAAATAAGTTATCTCACGTGAAGAAACCCGCTTTCCCGCTTCCATTGAAGGAAGGGCGTTCGACGATCTTTAATTCTTTCAAACTTTCCCAAATATTCTAAACTCGCACATTCAAATCTTAGCATATTCTTCTACAGCATGAATTTAGTTAGTTCCAGAACTGGTCGTTAGAGCAAGGAAAGCCTTTTTTATTTCTCCATTATCACGACAGTATTTTTCCATTAATGGCAAGGATGCTACAGCTGTAAAACTAGCATTAAGTACCGTTCAGTGAGTGTTTCCTGTAAGAAGTGGTAGTGTGTAGCTTGCTATTACAGTACAGCTATTGATGTTACTTTTAAAAATAAACGTGAACAAATAACATCAGTTCACAGGCATTAACACAATTCTGGACCTACAGCTCTCAGCCGCCTATAGATCACCTGTATTTATATAGCCTTCGTGGATCAGAACAAATGGATCACTTCTTTTAGTCTTGAACAACTCACCAAAAAAAAACAAAAAAACTACGAGTTTTCTGAATCCGCTTTGATCTTTGAGAACTATGTCGAATATAAACACATTTTTTAGTGGACTGGGTGTGCAAAATTCGAAATGGTAATTACGTGTTTATAAGACGCGTCTTTCTACACTTCGGCAGCAGATAAATTAATGTGGATAACAGTGAATGAGAGAACTACAGAGGATGAGACTCTTTGTTAGTGACAATAATGCATCAAGAATTCGTGTACGGTACCTTGGCGATTATGACACAATAGAGATTTTCGTGACCTCTTGATTTTTGCTAGCTTGACCAATTTCTTCTAAAGAGTCAAGGAAATGACAGAAGTAAGGGTTGTATATTTTACCCTTACTGAGGTTAAGTTGTGATGTTCCAAAGTGGACAACTGAACAGAATGAATATGAAAGTCCTGCATGGTGTAACCAGGAAACTGATATTAATGTCATCTGGCGTAGGCTAGTTACACCTCTACGATTCAACTTTGTAGCCAACAACTATGTGTGAATATTAACAACTAAAATTTTGCGAATACTTGTACTTATTTATATGGACTATTAATGTCTAGAGAATATTTATTAAACTTTATTTGAATAGCAACATCGTTGTCAAATTATAGTTATAAAAAGATTAAAGCTCTGACATTGTTTGAGTGTTGAGCTGTCTTAATGTTGTTGAAGTATGAGCTGTACTGACATCGTTTGAGTGTTGTGCTGTGTTAATGTTGTTTAGTATGAGCTGTGCTGACTTTGAGTGTTGAGCTGTCTTAATGTTGTTGAAGTATGAGCTGTGCTGACATCGTTTGAGTGTTGAGCTGTCTTAATGTTGTTTATTTATGAGCTGTGCTGACATTGTTTGAGGGCTGTGCTGTCTTAATGTTGTTTAAGTATGAGTTGTGCTGACATTGTTTGAGGGCTGTGCTGTGTTAATGTTGCTTACGTATGAGCTGTGCTGACTTTGAGTGTTGAGCTGTCTTAATGCTGTTTAACTTTGAGTTATGCTGACATTATTTGAGTGTTTAGTTGTCTTAATGTTGTTTACGTATGAGCTGTGCTGACATTGTTTGAGTGTTGAGCTGTCTTAATGTAGTTTGCGCTTGAGCTATGCTTACATTGATTATACGCATAGCTGTCTTAAATTTTTTACGCATGAAATTTGTAGATATTGTTTGTGCTCAGAACTATATTAATTTTGGTTATGTATGAGCTGTGCTGACATTGTTTGTGTGTGTGGGGCTCCACAAACGACGTCAAGCAAGCAGTCGATATTGTTGGTAATAAAACTTTCCTGTAGCAGTGTTTGTAGAAGGCACGTGTATCTATGTATATATAGGTATCTGTAATGTCAGCCTTAAAGACGGAGTATTATTATTATTTGAAGTTTTTAAAACAATAATTCGATTTTTTTCTCTCAGTGATTCTACGTTGTCGACCTATAAAGTATTACAGAATGATTGTATTAAAATAAAATAAATTTGTTTTGTTTTTCTACACCATACCTACGATAGTCATTGAATTTTTCTAACACAATGAAATACGAAGCTGGCAAAACACAATATACAATAATTTCCTTTCCAATCGAATAAACGAGTCGAAAAAAAACGGTATTTTTAAAAGAAAAAAGAAATATAATACGTACGATTACACTCTTATACCACCTCAGCGTACATAAAACATGAGCCTCATAATGTACATAATGTTTACAAGTCTACATACCATGTACATCATGTTTACAAGTCTACATTCCATGTATATAATGTTTACAAGTCTACATACCATGTACATCATGTTTACAAGTCTACATACCATGTACATAATGTTTACAAGTCTACATTCCATGTACATAATGTTTAAAAGTCTACATTCCATGTACATAATGTTTACAAGTCTACATTCCACGTACATAATATTTACAAGTCTACATTCCATGTACACAATGTTTACAAGTCTACATTCCATGTACATAATGTTTAAAAGTCTACATACCATGTACATAATGTTTACAAGTCTACATACCATGTACATAATGTTTACAAGTCTACATACCATGTACATAATGTTTACAAGTCTACATACTATGTACATAATGTTTA
>NW_013668421.1:53569-56949 GCF_000517525.1 Limulus polyphemus | reverse complement strand
CCCTGATTTAACAACTAGCTGGATACTGAAGGATGCTAAGATGTATTTAACAACTAGCTGGAGTACTGAACGATGCTAAGATGTATTTAACAACTAGCTGGAGTACTGAAGGATGCTAAGATGTATTTAACAACTAGCTGGAGTACTCGTCCCCTGATTTAACAACTAGCTGGATACTGAAGGATGCTAAGATGTATTTAACAACTAGCTGGAGTACTGAACGATGCTAAGATGTATTTAACAACTAGCTGGAGTACTGAACGATGCTAAGATGTATTTAACAACTAGCTGGAGTACTGAAGGATGCTAAGATGTATTTAACAACTAGCTGGAGTACTCGTCCCCCTGATTTAACAACTAGCTGGAGTACTGAAGGATGCTAAGATGTATTTAACAACTATCTGGAGTACTCGTCCCCTGGACGGAAGTTATGTAAATTCATGATTAATGAAAGGTTATCTTAGAACATGAAAAGTTGCTTCCCTTATATGTAAAAAACTGCTATTTCATAAGCACACTAAAATTACTTCGAGACCTTATCAAAAGAACCCAATTGACCTCCTATAAGACTCCAAAAAACCTTCATGCCAAATTTGGTGAAGATCCATCCACATGGGGGCGAAGAAGTGGTAAAAAATGCAAAAAACGCCCATAAAAACTGCAAAACTGAAAATCTGTATGTGCCTCCGCTTGGACCAAATGAACCTCCAGACTAATTTTGGTGAAGATCTATCCACATCCTGAGAATTAGTTACATGGACATAGAAAACAGACAGTACTATAATATTTATATAGATTCTAACCTGGAGATTACACTATTCATGGAAATAAAATAGATCCAATGAAAAGCCGTTTAGTTAAGAAATATTTGTCAATCAAAGAACAGTGAGTACTAGTAAATGTTACATGTAGCAGAGAAGATGAGACAAAAGAACTAGTCAAATATGATCTTATGATCCAACGCTGCTTGAACTTTAAAGTTGAGGAATGCTTTAAAAAAAAAAGACAGGAACTTACAACAAAACGTTTCAACGGAACTATTGCACATAATTTTGATTTTGATGTTCCCCAAGTTAAAGTTGTGTTTAATACAGTTTTTGATTAGAATACCCTTAATCATAGAATTAAAACAATTTTCGAAACTTACATCTCAGATCAAGAATGCAATTAAAATTGAAAGGTCAAAACCGAGTTTGTTAAAACACATGATGCAAATCTTAAAACATTTATAACAAACAAGAAAGATTTATTCAAAAGCTAATAAGAGAACAAAAGCGAATAATATTTCGTTAACTTTTTTGCTCTAAGTTAACCGGTTGGCGTGATCCAAATAAGTTTTGGAAGACGTTTATAAGAGTCGTTAATGATAATAATAATGAAAGTAGGGTTAATAATCTGTATTAAAATAAAGTGATATTTTAGCTATTACTAATGAGAAGAAAACGTTAATATTTAGAATAGATCATCCGGCTTTTAATTGATCTGGGAATGAATATGTAAATGACAGAATATATTTTAATGGCAGACCTTTGGTTAAATTTCCTGTTGAATAAGTAGCTATGTTCTCAATCAGATGTATTCTTGATATTCTGATATTTCAGCCATAAGTGTCGTTGAGCTGAAAAGATGTTCGAAGGAAGCAAAAAATAAAATTCTTAGAGAAATTAATTCCTGTTTAAGGTGATTCAGGAGTGTAAAATAAATCATATAATTCATATAACTCGTCGTTTTATCTTGGTGTATACCCAGACAGTTGTAACAAACTGTTGTAACAATAATACCCAAACAGTTGTAACAAACTGTTGTAACAATAATACCAAAACAACTGTAACAATAATATCCAAACAAGTGTAATAATAATAATAATACCCAAATAGTTGTGAAAATACTACCCAAACAGTTGTAAGGATACTACCCAAACAGTTGTATCAATAATACCAAAACAACTGTAACAATAATACCCAGACAGTTGTAACAATAATATCCAAACAAGTGTAATAATAATAATAATACCCAAATAGTTGTAATAATACTACCCAAACAGTTGTAAGGATACTACCCAAACAGTTGTATCAATAATACCAAAACAACTGTAACAATAATACCCAGACAGTTGTAACAATAATATCCAAAAAGTGTAATAATGATACCCAAATAGTTGTAATAATACTACCCAAACAGTTGTAATAATACTACCCAAACAGTTGTACCAATAATACCAAAACAACTGTAACAATAATACCCAGACAGTTGTAACAATAATATCCAAACAGTTGTAGCAATAATACCAAAACAACTGTAACAATAATACCCAAACAGTTGTTGGGAGAATCATAAAGAATGCATTTTGAAATAATTTGATAAACTCTGATTTGTGATTTTTTCAGGAAAAAATAGATGCAAAAATCTGACCATCTCATTAGATTAGCAGAGATTATTTACAATAATTTTAGTGGTGACAATATTACAGCTTCTATTTTCCTGGGTGTTGAAAATCCTTTTCATTCAGAACAGCTTAATGGTTTAGTTTTTAAAAGTATTATTAAATTATTTATTAATTATTAAATTATTATTTTGCTTATCTAAAATGGGTCAAAAGCTTTTTAAAGATAGGATTGTTAACATTAAGGAACATAATGATATTTCTGAAAGTTTCAATCTTATCGAGATTTTCTTCATGGGACTGTCATAAGCCATTATTTTATACACTGTATATACGTAATGTCCTTAGGAAGTCTTTAGTCGGATAATTATATTCAGTTTGTTAATGACCTAGTTGGATTGGTGTACTTGTGGAGTCAGAAAAAAAAAACGGTTTCCTCTGACTTAATTGACACTCTGAAACAATGTTTGTTTGTTGTTAAGCGCAAAGCTGCACAGTGTGCTATCGGTGCTCTGCTCACCACAGGTATCGAAGCCCGGTTTTTAGCTTTATAAAACCTCAGACTTATTGTTTAGCCACCATGAGGCCTGAAACGCTGGATGAGTTCAATTAATTACTTTTTATCGTTGGTGGTAAGATTTCTTTATATCTTCTTAAGAATATTTATTTTGGTTTTATTATGTTTGATTATAATTATTATTTTAATTAAATGTTTTTCATTAATTGTTACGTCATATTGTTTTAAATTATGATTTTATTATTTACATTTTTTGTATAAAATATTGTTTTGTTTATTTATATTAAGATAATTAATTGTCTTATGTTTCATTAAATTGCGTTCCCCCCTCACAAGTCTTACACTTTCTCCTACTTATACGAGTATTTATCGACTCTATTAGGTCGTCAAAAAATTAATGTCGCGTTTCTGAGCACTTTCATTAATCACCTCCCAAAAAAACCGTACATCACGTATAATAGTTAAACGAACCGCCTAAAC
>NW_013668421.1:50602-52891 GCF_000517525.1 Limulus polyphemus | reverse complement strand
ATCTTTTATGAAACAATACGTAAAGATCTAAGTAATATGGGAAAACTCCATAAAGAAGGTGTTTGGGTGCCTCACGAACTCTCCGATGATCATCGTTTCCAACGTGTGAACGTGATGAAAAATGGATTCTCTACGCGAATATTAAACGCCAAAAATAATGGCTCAGTCCTAGACAAAAACCACTTCGACCCCAAAATCTGGTCTCCATCCGCAGAAAGTGATGTATTGCATTGGGTGGGACATCAAAGGAGTAATTCATTTCGAATTCCTCAGTCCACAGCGAACTATCAATGTAGAGATCTATAGTCAGAAACTGGAACATTTAAATCAAGCCCTTCATCAGAAACGCCCTTCACTCGTCAATCGGAAAGGGGTTCTTCTTCTCCACGACAATGCACGTCCACATGTGGCACGTTTGACGCAACACAAAATTATGGAGTTGGGTTAGGAACTTCTCCCCCACCCACCATATTATCCAGATATGGCACCATCAGATTATCAACTTTTTCGTTCGTTGCAACACCATCTTAATGGGGAAAACGTATGTAAATGTGGAAGGTGTTAAAGAGGACATCGACATGTTTTTTTTGCTTCAAAGCCAAGTGATTTCTTTAATCGTGGCATTAACAACGTTATTCTAAGATGGAAAAGCCTCATCGATAAGAATGGAGACTATTTCATTTAAAAATGTTTTGTTTTGATATATAAATTGTTCGGGTTTTTTCATCTAAAAAACAGCGACATTAATTTCTTGATAACCTAATATTATTAATGTAATGAACTCTCGAGAACTACATATAGATTTGTAACATGAAGAATATAACAAAGCATCATTCGTGGAACAATAGGTTTCATTCTCAAGACTTGCCTGTTGGTATGGGTGTTCAACTCACATTCTGCTGTTTATGAGATCGACACCCGTCACCTAACATGTTCGCCCTTATAATAGTAAAAGGTAGCCCAAGAGTTGGCGGTGGGTGGTGTTCATTAGCTGCCTTCCATCTAGTCTATCAGCTCAAAATTAGGGACGGCTAGCGCAAACAATTCTCGTTTGTTTGTTTAAAGTTAAGCACAAAGCTACACAATGGGCTATCTGTGCTCTGCCCATTACGGGTGTCGCATCCGGGTTTCTAGGGTTGTAAGTCCGCAGACATGCCGCTGTGCCACTGGGGGAACAACAGTTTTCAAAAGAAACATACTGAAGATAAAAATTTCTACGTACATTCTTTATAAAACGAGACATCAAGTAACAGGAGTGTTTCTTTTCTTATGGTATTGAAGAACAATATATATATATATATATATATATATCAAAGTACGTGTATTTCGTCAAATATTACCATAACTTGTGACTATCATGGGGAAACATGCCTTACTCCACCAAAAAACGCGAATACAAAGAAGAATGATACAATTGGGGTTATCAGTAAAGAAAATTAAGATTTAGGTGCGTGAGGCATTTAAATATAAATGCCCGAAAACACCTTGTTGTTACTTAGCTAGTGAGGACAAAACTTTGAATCTGTCTGACTGATCATAAGTCATTTGGATTTGGATTTAGTGAGCTGTAAAACCAATTTTGTTGTTAATGTTCATTATAGTTCCTTCATAAGCCACTGGAATGTAAAAACAACGGTTTCTACATTAGTATTGTAATACATGTAAAATTGATATACGTATACTAGCTGACGTACCCGTTCAATGGGGATGACATCCGAACACCGATCCCTTATGTCACTTACCGGGTGGCCCTAAGAGTAAAAGGAAAGGCTGCGAAACCGGATCATGTGCCTCCAATTTTGATCCGGTAGCGAAGTGCCCCTTTGAATGAGGAATAGAGACTCGTTTACAGCTATCATAGAAAGTCGCTGTTATAGTTTTGAATTCAATGTTCATAATTAAGATAGCAAGTAAGGTGTCCCCCCCCCCCTCAATTTAAATATGTCCCGCTGCTTGTTAGTACAAGCCAGGTTTGGTTTGATGGCAATTGGTCCAGCGGTTGGCCAATTATAAACGGATAAATACACCTGGTTTCAATAAAGATGAAGCAATTGAAATTCCAATCAAACCACATGCCGGTATAATATTCTGTTAATCATAAAAAAAAAAGCTCGCACAGTTTTTGTCAGTATAATATTACCAGTTAAAAGTATAAATTTCACTTATTTGTACAGTATATCTAACGTTAGGTTATTCTATGTGTCTAATGCTTTTGTTGATGCTTCTTGTGAATATTTATCTAATTAAGCCATTTTCGGTTAATAATTTTTAGGTTTCGTCAACCTGATT
>NW_013668421.1:46936-49907 GCF_000517525.1 Limulus polyphemus | reverse complement strand
GGGCTATCTGTGATCTGCCCATCACGAGTATCGAAACCTGGTTTCTATCGTTGTAAGTCCGCAGACATACCGCTGTGCCACTAAGGGGCTCGTCATAAAAGATTTTCCTCGTTAGTTCAGAGAACTGCAGTTTACTTCACAATATACAACATGACATATAAAGAATACAAGATTTGAATAAAACGATCAAATAATCTCATATGTCAAGGGAGCATTGACGAACTACACGAAAAAAAAAACAACACATGAGACATTTTTTGAGTTATCTGTTAGATTCAAAACCAGAAGAGACACTAATCTCGCAAAACTGATGACTAATGATTGTTTTGTTTTTGAAGTTAAGCACAAAGCTACACAATGGGCTATCTGTGCTCTGCCCACCACGAGTATCGAAAACCCGGATTCTAGCGTTGTAAGTCCGCAGACATACCGCTGTGCTACTGGGGGGCGATGACTAATGAAAAAAGAAAGTTCAATGACTACGTCTGATAAAAAGACCGTGAACTAAAAACGTAGTAAACACAGTGATAGTAACAGTAACATAGTTTATGACGTAACCTTTACTTAATGTGAAGTCACAAGCATTCGAAAGACATCGAGGCAAACACGCGAACATGTTGCCAACAGCACAAAAGACAAATTATAGGTTAAAATAAACGGAGTTGCAAAACAGCTCGATATTAAACGGTTTTCTTTATATAGATTTCCAACCTGCCAGATGGCGTTATAAAATTGCTTTCACTCTCGTGTGTGTGTGTGGGTGGGTGGGGGTAAAGACTATAACTCAAAAAGTTTCATCTGATTTTTATCAGAATTCCTATGAAGGTTAAGTATCCCCCAAGGAAGGACCAATTGGTTAAATTGTACTGAAAGTCAATCACTTCTACTATAATGGTAGCATACTAGGATTATCAACTCGAGAACTAATTAGATAGGAAGTTGATCTTAACATCTAGACTTACATCTTAGAGAGTGAGGAATTAGCATACTAGGATTATCAACTCGAGAACTAGTTAGATAGGAAGTTGATCTTAACATCTAGACTTACATCTTAGAGAGTGAGGAATTAGCATACTAGGATTATCAACTCGAGAACTAATTAGATAGGAAGTTGATCTTAACATCTAGACTTACATCTTAGAGAGTGAGGAATTCTTTGGTGTATATTTCAGGTTGGTTATTGCAAAAGTCAGAATCATTGTGGGGCGAGATTGCCCTTTCCAGTTTTGTTTTGTTTTGTAAACTATATTATTAGAAAATCCACAGCGTGTATTAAACAGGCGCTACTGAGCTGCACAACAACAACAACAAAATAACATCTGCACATCTTGTTCGAACGATCGTCTGCATGATTTCTCAATTTTCAAATAAACCATAACAGCCATTATTTCTAGGGTTAAAGGTGTATTCATGTGTTATGTTATAGAAGGATTTAATCACGATCTTTACATATGACACACTTTATATTCCTCAATAACTCTTTTTCGCTACATTCATAAATGAATAAAGTGATAAAACTACATAAAATATTAAAGTCATCAGTTATAAGCTTACATCATGGCAACTTGTGTATTTCAATTATAAGGTTTAATCCCTTTTTGAAGGGTCTTGTTATGATTAAGTGATCTTAATATGTAATTATTTACTAATCAAAAGATGACTTTTAACTAATTTATGTCGACGTTTGGTGTTATGTGCAGAATACTCTACAATTATATCACAATTCTGAAGAAAAAAAAAGCCGTAAGAAATAGAAATTAATATAAAAGTTTCTAGCTTTCAACAACGGTTGCTCACTTTCACAATACGGAAGCGTTCAAGCGACACAATTTGACGAAATTTATAGGTTTGACAGCGATTTCTGGGAAAGGAGAACGAGGGAAACAGAAAGCATGCATCCAGGGAAACGAAAAGAAGAATTAATTAAAAGGGGAAAATTAAATCACTAATTAAACCCATTTCATAACTGATGTACTGTTTATATACTTCTTAGTACAAGGTCTGTAAGGATCTGTCGTTTCAAGTTAATCAAAACAAATGGTGTGGTTCGAAGTTACTGAGTGTCTATATTTTTGATATCCTTTAATTTCTCCATAAATATTTCATGTAATGCTTTTTTTTATTTTGTTGGCCTAAAGTTATAATTATTACTCAATATTACTTACACATTAACATTCTCGTCCCACAAAATTTATTCACAACTACTACTGAGGCCTAATTATTCCTGAAATAAAGTATTTATTTACTGAATTATCCCTGATATAAAGTATTTATTTATTTAATTATTCCTGATATAAAGTATTTAATTATTTCTGATATAAAGTACTGATTTACTTTGTTCCTGTTATAAAGTATTTATTTATTTAATTATTCCTGATATATAGTATTTATTTACTGAATTACACCTGATAACTTGTATTTATTTACTGAATTATTTCTGATATAAAGTACTGATTTACTGAATTGTTCCTAATATAAAGTACTGATTTACTTAGTTGTTCCTGATATAAAGTATTTATTTATTTAATTATTCCTGGTATGTAGTATTTATTTACTGAATTACTCCTGATAGAATATATATATTTACTTAATTATTCCTGATAGAAAGTATATATTAACTGAATTACTCCTGATATAAAGTATATATGTTTACTGAATTACTCCTGATATAAAGTATATATTTACTTAATTATTCTGCATATAAAGTATATATATCTACTGAATTACTCCTGATATAAAGTATATATTTACTTAATTATTCCTGATATAAAGTATATATATTTACTGAATTACTCCTGATATAAAGTATATATTTACTTAATTATTCTGCATATAAAGTATATATATCTACTGAATTACTCCTGATATAAAGTATATATTTACTTAATTATTCCTGATATAAAGTATATATATTTACTGAATTACTCCTGATATAAAGTAGATATTTACTTAATTATACTGCTATATAAAG
>NW_013668421.1:45152-45985 GCF_000517525.1 Limulus polyphemus | reverse complement strand
TTTACTTAATTATTCTGCATATAAAGTATATATATTTACTGAATTACTCCTGATAGAATATATATATTTACTGAATTACTCCTGATAGAATATATATATTTACTTAATTATTCCTGATATAAAGTATATATATTTACTGAATTACTCCTGATATAAAGTATATATATTTACTGAATTACTCCTGATATAAAGTATATATTTACTGAATTATTCTGCATATAAAGTACAGATTTATTACGAAACATTTTATTTTCCAAACCGTTTTTGTTTTATCTTCTAATCTTCTAATGTAACTACGAAAACTTAGTTTTCTAAGTATTGACGTTTTTTATGTTCTGTATTTTTTCTTTGTCAGAGTAATCATCGTGCTCCGGATTCTATCTTTCGTAAACAGTATATTTATATATGGTAACTACTTCCGTTTCTTGGCATATGGCTTATGTATGGCACCAACGTAAGGTATTTGTTTCAAGCCTCGATATAGCATTAACGGGAGAAAGCTCTTGTTTCTATAAATTCCAAGACTATACATTTTACTGTATATTGTCAACTTCTGTTCCGGTTTAAACATATCGAGAAAACTAAGAAAGATGAAAAGTTTTTCGTTTAATCCTCCTCTCATGTCTTACATCTCAGTATCAAAACTAAATAACGGACATATTTGTTTTTCTATGAAATGTGAGATAATCGAGATATTGGCATGATTATTTAATATCCAAGTTTGTTTGTTTTTTCTGAAAATTCTATAAAATCAAATTTAGTGATATGTATATATATATACATATATATATATATATATATATATTCTTTAAAGAATATTCAAAAAATACTTA
>NW_013668421.1:40462-44451 GCF_000517525.1 Limulus polyphemus | reverse complement strand
AAACAAATAATCATTAATACGTATTTATATATATATATATAATAGCCAAATGTCTGTCTATGTCTCATTCCCTCTATCTTCGGAAAGGTTACTCGCACACACAAAAATATAGATACCAATATGCCTATTTTCAAGAGTAAATTACAATAAAATTTTCATTTTGGAATTCCTATGATCTCCTATCAATATCAACATTGATCCATTAGTCTTCCTATGTTCTGAACAGTCAGCCTGAGAAAAAACTTATGAAGAACAAAAATATTTCTTTTTGTTAGGGAATTCCACAAAAAACAAGAACTGTACTTCCTCTGTCGATTGATTTCGAAATATTTCGAAAATAGGAGCATAAAAGGAAAAAAAACGCATAAAGAGAGGAACGTGTTTGAGTATATATTTGTTGTTGTTGGTATTATATGATTTTATTCTACCGCGTCAAATAAACTGAACTGAATATCTTTCCCCTTTTACACTTTTTATAGAAATCGCAACTGTCAGAAAGCGCTCACTTCCGCAGCGGTCTTTCCTTGCGCGCAATAAAATGACAAAGAACGGTGGCATCCAGCGGAAAAAAATCTCATCCGCTTCTTAGCGAAACTGAGCCCTCTAATGCATTGTTGTTGTTGTTGTTTGTTATAAAGCACAAAGCTACCCAAATCGCTATCTGTACTCTGTCCACAACAGGTATCATAACCCAATTTTTAGCAGTATATTTCCGCAGACATATTGCTGTGCCACTGGGGGGGGGGGCTAATGCACCGTATTCAGTCTTCTTTGCTTAATAAGAAACACAGCACAATTATCGTTATTGAAATAACCCATGGAATGACAAAAGAGGTGGTAAACGGCCCACTAGACAATCATATTGCATATACGCTCTGAAACAAGGCATCGGGTTGATGCACATGATAAATTTTATCTTCAATATTTTTTAGGAAGACCATCGTTGAATTGTTTCAACGAGCATTTGCAAGTACCTCATGATTATCGTCTCTAACGTTACGAAACATTATTTCTGTAGTATTCGTTTTATCTTTACACAACTGATTACGGGTTGGAACCCAGAGAAGAAGTTCAGAGAATTATAGAGTCATTAACAACATATTGGAATATCAAAAACCTCATAAAGCTCTCAGTTGTTGACAAAAATCGGAAGCTTTAATTACAATCGATGGAACAGTGCGTGATTAAGTAACTTATATCGGGGACTAAACTTTGAAACATATTAACATGCTCTTCAATTCAAAATACGTAGGTAACAAAAGTTATCAGGAAATTATTTGATTTTTTCCCGTTAGCATAATTTCAAATCACGTTTAAAGGGGTCTTTGATACGGGGACTATATATTATTTTATAAGAAAAGTATATAAATCATTTATGATTGCGCAAATCCCCAAATTGGAGTCTGGACTTGGAGCTTGAGTCCAAAGAATAATAAATTAAATGGGTAGTGATGACGTCAAACTAAAGCATATAGCTTTTAATTCCAGGAAAAGTGTCATAATTGAGACATGCGTCATCCTTTTGTGGATAGTACGTTCAGAATATGGCCAGGTGGTTAGGGCGCTCGACTCGCAATCTCAGGGTTGCGGGTTCGAATCCCCGTTACACCAAACATGCTCACCCTTTCAGCCGCGGGGGCGTTATATTGTGACGGTCAATCCCACTATTCGTTGGTAAAAGAGTAGCCCAAGAGTTGACGGTAGGTGGTGATGACTAGCTGCCTACCCTCTAGTCTTACACTGCTAAATTAGGGACGGCTAACCCAGATAGCACTCGTGTAACTTTGCGCGAAATTCAAAACAAACAAATAAACGTTCAGAATATCGCAGGCGATTGTATAACCATTAATTCATGATATTCTAAAATGAAAGTATAGTAGCAAAAGCTTAATGGCTTCTGTTTTGTAATTATACTATTTTCGACAATGTTTAAGAATAAATCATAAGTCGTTTGGTTTGGTTGTTTTTAGATGAAACCCACATTCAGCTATCTCTCGTTTGGTTTGGTTGTTTTTAGATCAAACCCACATTAAGCTATCTGTCGTTTGGTTTGGTTGTTTTTTAGATGAAACCCACATTCAGCTATCTCTCGTTTGGTTTGGTTGTTTTTTAGATGAAACCCACATTCAGCTATCTGTCGTTTGGTTTGGTTGTTTTTAGATCAAACCCACATTCAGCTATCTGTCGTTTGGTGTGGTTGTTTTTAGATCAAACCCACATTCAGCTATCTGTCGTTTGGTATGGTTGTTTTTAGATGAAACCCACATTCAGCTATCTGTCGTTTGGTTTGGTTGTTTTCAGATCAAACCCACATTCAGCTATCTGTCGTTTGGTTTGGTTGTTTTTAGATCAAACCCACATTAGGCTATCTGCTGTGTCCACAGTGGGGAATCGAACCCCGAATTTTGGTGTTGTAAGTCCGTAAACCTACCGTAACAGGTAAATGAATCAGAACCAAAATATTCATTTTTTTAATCGTGCCTTGTTATAAGTGAAAATATTTTCTCATTAACTTTGGTTTAATTTACTTGGACAAGAAAATAAATAGCGTTTCTTGTTTCTCATATTCTCGTTTAATAGGCGGTTTAAAGAATCTAACACAACGTTACGTCATATACGTCCCTCCATTTTAAATGGGCTGAGCGTTGTTTAAGGGCTACCGTGCTCAGACTCTTGATACTGACTTTCATAATTCGCGATTCGTTGTCACAAAAACGCGCTCCGCACTGTAGGGGCGTAGGTACGATACACAATACATCAAATTAAATATTCTATTTGGTTTGGTTGTTTGAAATTAAGCACAAAGCTACACAGTGGGCTATCTGTGCTCTGCCCACCACGGGTATCGAAACCCGGTTTCTAGTGTTGTAAGTCCGCAGACATGCCGCTGTGCCACTGGGGGGCTTTCTATTTGGTCAGACAAGACAAGAGTAGGCCCCAAGATATCACTTCAACATTAGGGATGGCCAGGCCATGCCCAGATAGCCCTTTTTGTAGATTTTGTGAAAATTCTCGAGAAAAGCGAACCATTTTAAGTTTGTTAGTGGTAATACTTCTGAATCATCACTTTAAACATTTATCATAATATAATTTTGTTAATGATGTGAACGTGTAACATCAACAGTTTAAAAAAGGGGGGAGGTTATCCATTAAGTTGATTTTCAAGTTTCTGCAACCAAAGAGTATTAAAATAAATGAAGTCGTCTCTTACTCGATACTTAAAATTATATATTTCATTTCTGTTTTTTTCCACTTTTTTTTCTTTTTTTAGCTGCTGTGAGATATCTTCAGTGAGTCGCATGCGGTTGTCTATACTATCAGTGATGGATTTATGTAACGCTAAAATTTGGGGCTCGATTCTCCGCGGTGGACAGAATGTAAATAGCCCATAGTGTAGCTTTGCACTAAGAAAGCGACAACAACATTAACAATCAAATTGTTAGAAAAAACAACAACATTAACTTGTAATGAAAATTAACGTTTTCCTTAACGAGCACATAACTAAAGCATGGAAACATATCTAGGACTTAACCAATAACTGTTTGTTTAGTGAATTTCGTGCAAAGCTATTCGTCTCTAATATTTAAGTGACAGTCTAGAGGGGAAAGCAGCTAGTCAACGCCACCCACCAACGAAAATAAGCTTGATGGTAACGTTATAACGCCCGCACGGCAGGAAGGGCGAGCATGTTCCGTGACGGGATTAAAAAAAATGACCCATAAATCGTAAGTCGAGCGTCCTAACCACCAGACCATGCCACGCCCAATTCAATCATAAACGAGGAAGTTTTTTGTTTTAAATAAAATATTAAAGTAACTTCTGGTCATTACACATAGAATAACACCATCTATACCACTTTTCTGGTCGTTACACATAGAATAACACCATCTATACCACTTTTCTGGTCATTACACATAGAATAACACCATCTATACCACTTTTTTAGTCATTACACATAGAATAACACCATCTATACCACTTTTCTAGTC
>NW_013668421.1:38133-39735 GCF_000517525.1 Limulus polyphemus | reverse complement strand
CATCTATACCACTTTTTTGGTCATTACACATAGAATAACACCATGTATACCACTTTTCTGGTCATTACACATAGAATAACACCATCTATACCACTTTTTTGGTCATTACACATAGAATAACACCATGTATACCACTTTTCTGGTCATTACACATAGAATAACACCATCTATGCAACGTGGAATATGTGAGAATCTACGAGCACTAAAGTCTGTGGCAAAATCCGACCACTTACCCCAGACAACAGTATTTAATATAATTAAGAAATATCTCCTTTTTTTATATAAAAAATGGCCTAAATCTTGTGTGCACAACTTGCTTCCACTACAAAGACACAAAAAACAGGCCAACTGTATAAAACTTTATGAATATTATCCAGCCGGAGAAAAAACGGTGACACTCAACAAAGCGTATGTGTATCTTCATTACTGTGCCATGTTCTATTGGTCAATGGGTGACAAAAATATCCAAAGTTAGTATATGATATGCTGCCAAACCTTTACGAATGGATTCATTATCATCGCTGAAACTGCACAATGGGCAAGTTAGAAATCGTGAGAGTGGAAAAAAGGGCCAAGGTGAGCACTACTCACTTTTATACCAGTGTTCCGAACCCTTTATAACATACACAAATATCAGACTCGTACAGAAACGAGGCCAACAGGGTGTGGATTCGCCAAGATAAAACTTCCAGTCATACCTCCCATCAAACTGTCGCAATTCAAACAACTGGAGAATGAAATGGGTGTTGATATTCAGATCAAGTCGCTGGACGAAGTATCTATGGATTTCTGTGCGATTGAATTCTTGAATCAGGCACTAGAAGACTGTCATCTTCGTACACTAGATGGATTATAGAAAGCATGCAAGGAGAAGGAGCGCGCTTTGAATGTGACATCTTGACGGCTGAGCCTTCTGCATTGGAAACTATACTACAGGAGTATTGTGAAGATTCACGTGGCGACATGGATGGACTGTAACAACATGGTAAGACCCCAAAAATTGTTTTAATATGAGGTACTGGACCATATGTACTTGCGTTATTAGTCCCCCTCTATTTGGTAGCAATTCAGCCCTTATTAAGAAACTATTTTATTAATTATGGTAGTTGTGTTGCAAATACTGCTGAAAATATTAGTATCAAAGAACAGAAAAATAATTTGAGGGACATCTTTTGTAGCGTCATATTTTTGTCACTGTTTCTTTATATTTTTTGATAAAAGTTTATTTTTTTCTTTCTTTTAGAGCAAAGTCACATGGGCCGTGTTCACTGCAGGGAATCGAACCTCGGACGTTGATACAAATACAATGCTCTGCTATGATATTATGGCCCTAAATTGTAAAGAAAACTTTTAGGTTCGTCTGAATCGAGCACGAGCATTCATTTGCTAACCAACTTGAATAAAGCTAATCTTTAAAGAATGAGATTTTTTTTATACCAATTATTATTTTCTTTTTCTTATTATGAAGCCCCCCCCCCCCAGTGGCACAGTGGTATGTCTGCGGACTTACAATGCTAGAAACTGGGTTTCAATACCCGTAGTGGGCAGAGCACGGATAGTTCGTTATATAGCTTTGCGCTTAACTACAAACAAACGAATATT
>NW_013668421.1:32222-38112 GCF_000517525.1 Limulus polyphemus | reverse complement strand
AATACCCGTAGTGGGCAGAGCACGGAGAGTTCGTTATGTAGCTTTGCGCTTAACTACAAACAAACGAATATTCTAAAAAACAAAATATCTTGAGAAAAGGTTACTGATATACGCAACGATTCACTTCTTGTGAAACGATTTTTGCGATACATTTTGAACTATTGTAATATGTATTCACTTTGCATTCATCGCTATTGATTCTATAGAATAAGAATAGGTTCTCCATCGTCATCATCTGCATTAGAAACTCATTATGCAACAGGATTTACATATCTCATCACGAGAAGACCCATTACTTCTCCAATCATTAATATTCATTTTCTTCGGTGTGAGATCAGAAATAAATCGGCTTTGTGCTTACAGACTGAATATTATCTTTGGAGCAGCAGTGCAATATAATTAATGTACTCTTATAACACGTAGATTGGAAAATAGACAAAATGACGTGTAGCTTATGAGTGCGTTTTACCTTTTCTCAAATGAAATGGAACAGTTAACATTTAAAGAACTAGCCACTGACTCAAGACCCCTGGAGAAAATTAAGAAAAAAAAACATGTTCTAGTAGCCATGGTTACATGTGAGAACAGAATAAGCATTTTGACTTCTAGTAGCCATGGTTACATGTGAGAACAGAATAAGCATTCTGACTTCTAGTAGCCATGGTTACATGTGAGAACAGAATAAGCATTCTGACTTGTTGGAAATTATTCATCTTTACCATTATAAAATGTTTTCTCAGATGTCGTCATAGTTACGTACTTAATAGCAGGTACACTAGAGACTGTTGCCTGTACGAATGAGTATGTTCGGTACGACCAAAGATAAATTATCCAACTAATGTTTCATCATGTCGGGATAAATTACGGTACGAGTTTCGTTGTTTGGTTTGTTGGATTTGGGACAAAGCTATACAAAAGCTATCTGCACTAGACGTTTCTAGTTTTGAACTGATACACTAGAGAGAAAACAGCTGGTTAGAGTCAACCACTGGCAACCCTTGGGTTTACTCTTGTCAGGCTAAATAGTAGGATTGACCGTCACGCTTATAACGCATCGACAACCCCAAAGTGCGGGACGCGAACCATAGAACCTCAGCTCTACAGCCCGGCACGCTGACCATTGGACACCTCTAGGCCCCATTCGTCGAAGAAAAGATACTCTATCTCTATGTGTGGATCATAATATGATAAACGTGTTTGTTTCTTTGTTTTAGAGTAAAGCCACATTGGACTATCTGCTATGTTCACCGCGGGGAATCGAACCCCGTATTTTAGTGTCGTAATTCCGTAGACTTACCACTGTCCCACCAGGGGACAATATAATAACCAAATGCAGCTGCAGCGTGATGTCTGAGAACATCAGTGACATTTCTTCAGCTAATGAGCATGGTCCAGCGGTTAAGAAGCTCGATTCGCAATCTGCGCGTCACGAGATCAAAACCAGTCACCGAATATATTCGACTTTTCCACTGTGTGGGCGTTATAATGTTACGGTCAAACTCATTATTTGTTGGTAAAGAATAAATAGGCCAAGAGTTGGCGGTGGGTAGTGTTGACTCTTCCCCCATTGGCTTAACAGCAAGTTTGAGAGCTTATAATGCTAAAAATTCAGGCTTCGATACCCGCGATGAGCACAGTACATATAGATCTTTCAGTAGCTTTGTGCTCAACAACAAACAAACAAATTAAAATTAGGGATGGCTAGCAAACAAATCAAAATTAGGGATGGCTAGCGCATATAAACCTCAAGTAGCTTTGCGCGAAATTCAACAACAAAAAAAAAAACCTTCAGCCAAATTTATTGTTACAACCAACGATTATTTTAAAAGATATAACAATTTAATTACCGGGGTTCTTAAAGATCTTATTTTTGAATCAACCCCTTAATTCACGAGCTATAAAATAGGAATCGTTCTGAAAGGAGATTAAGAATCGAGTAACCATGGATACATAAGTACAAATGAGTATTATCGTATAGATGTTGTAAGGCATTTGAACTCTTCTCGTTACTTTAGGGGTCCGGGATGGCTAGGTGGTTAGGGCGCTCGACTCGCAATCTGCGGGTCGCGGGTTCGAATCCCCGTCTCACCAAACATGCTCGCCCTTTCAGCCGTGTGACGGTCAATCCCACTATTCGTTGGTAAAAGAGTAGCCCAAGAGTTGGCGGTGGGTGGTGATGACTAGCTGCCTTCCCTCTAGTCTTTCACTGCTAAATCAGGAACGGTTAGCGCAGATATCCCTCGTGTAGCTTCGCGCGAAATTCACAACAAACAAACAATCATTTCTTTGGCATGACTGACCTCAAGTGTTGTTACAATCTTAAATGTATGGAGAGACCAATAACAAGAAGAACGATTGTCATGACCAACGATGATCCGAAACACAGATGTTTTTGAACAAAGTAAGTTCCCACGATCAATAAATTTGCGGCTAACCCTTTGAACATTTATGATAAGAAATCTTACACAGAAAAGGTTTTAGATGTCTGAAAGTAGGGCATGTTTAACGTAACTTTAAATGATACTCCAATTGTTTTATCACGACGTTAGTAGGTCGCATTAACAGCAACGCTTATTGTGTATAGTCATATATGACAGTACGAGTAATAAAACACCACAACGATACAGCTATTATTTTTGTGACTTTTTTTTTTCATGGTAATTATATTTAACTCTGATTTTACGCTGAAAAGTTGGAGAGCATAAGCTAGCTGTCGAGTGGTTGTTGAGACATTACAAGTAATTAGTTTTGTGTGACTCGTCAGCTAGCAGTGAGATTCGGCGAAGTTCATTGTGGTCGTGTTCTAGTGTCTTTTTAACCTCGCGCCTTTATGCAGCAGTATTATAAATTGTCTAAATTGCACTCGCCCAAAAGTTAGTGTTCAAGAACTACAAAGCAGACTATACAAACCGCTTCTCCAATCCAGTGGCTTCAAGAAAATAAAGGGGGGGGGGGGGGAGAGAGAGAAAGAGATGATACAATCAAGTATTTGATAACTACCCGACTAACGACGCATTCCCTACACGCTTAGCTAACGGTTACAGATCCAACTCCGACCTGATCAGATGTCCTTATCTTAACACAGATGGTTTAACACATTGTCTTCATTTCCATAAGATCTGAAAGGAGAGAGAGTAGGTACGTCATAAATTCTGAATACTGAGTAAGGTCGGTAATACGCCACACTGCTTGGCTATGTGCAGTTGACGGTTGAACCATTTACAATCGGCTTTCTAGGCTCTTTTACCATCCTGATAGACGATAACGTCCTCCTATCTATACGGTGAACAATAATATATCACACCGATCAGTCATAGACGTCACAATATCTCAATTAAACCCAGCGCGTTTTGGAGACCTTCCAGGAACGTTCTCGACTTTTTAATTTGTATACTTCAGAATGATCGCACCAGTAATCGAAAAGTCGTACCTGTTCTAAAAACAAACCTTACTTACTATAAAAACTTTAAATTGTACTAACATATAGTTTAATATTCTTGTATAATTTGAAAATATGGTAATAGTTATAGTAACAATAGAATTTAAATACATTATTACATTGTTGAATGTTGAGTTAAATATTAAAACGTTCTGTGACCCGGCATGGCCAGGTGGTTAGGGCGCTCGACTCGCAATCTGAGTCGCGGGTTCGAATCCCTGTCCCGCTAAACGTACTCGCCTTTTCAGCCGTGGGGGCGTTATAATGTGACGGTCAATCCCACTATTCGATGGTAAAAGAGTAGCCCAAGAGTTGGCGGTGGGTGGTGATGACTAGCCACCTTCCCTCTAGTCTTACACTGCTAAATTAGGGACGGCTAGCGCAGATAGCCCTCGTGTAGCTTTGTTCGAAATTCAAAACAAACAAACTAAAACGTTGTTTACCGTTAAAACAGTGACCGAAACGTCATACCCGTTCTAAAACCAATCTTACTTAGTATAAAAGCTGTAACTTGTAATAGAATATAATTAATCAGTAAATAAACTCAAAACGAAACTATTAATTCTTTACATTGTTTTAAACTCATTGAAGACAATAAAACCCGGTCAAAAATGAACTCATATATAGTTGTTTTCATACTTATTTATATCTTAGTGTGTTAAGATAAAACTGTCAAATGCTCATATCAGCAATGATACAAAACACAGATATCTTTCTTTTTCTGCCAAATGTGCGTATTTGAAAATGTTCGGACTGTTGTCGCTTATTTCACAAATATACGTCAAATATTAAGTAATATAATATAATAATATTATAATGTTTATTTCTATTTAGTAAAACGCATAAAGTTATCAAACAGATATTTAAATAGAACAATATATACATATACACATATATAATACCTAGCTGTTTCACATGACTTACTTACTTTTTTTTAGCCGCGGCAAAGCGGCTCATAGAATGGCTCCTAGTTTTTCAAGTACAAACCCTTAGCTCGATTTGAGATATAATTACAGTTTTGGGCTCAAAAAGGTCAAACCCTTCGATTGATGTTTATTTGACCTTGCCCAAGGTCTCATTGGTTAATTTACTCTAAGCTTGCCTAAACGAATTTCAATTTAAGAGTAGACTGATGGAGATCCTGTCGGGTATACGCGCACTCCACGCTTGGTATTGCTGGCGCACAAAAATATAGCTAATAAAAAGGAAAAATAAATGTGTCATAGATTAATTTACTCTAATCCTGCCTAAAAGAATTTCAATTTAAGGGTAGACTGATGGAGATCCTGTCGGGTATACGCGCACTCCACGCTTGGTATTGCTGGCGCACAAAAATATAGCTAATAAAAAGGAAAAATAAATGTGTCATAGACTAATTTACTATAATCTTGCCTAAAATAATTCCACGTGCCGCGGGGATTCCTTCTTGTTAAGTTTTGGTTTAAAATGCGCCCATTGCAACTATTCAACAACTTTTGCAAACATGAAAACTGATTTAATGTGCATAAAACAGGGCCTTCAGCTACTCAACTTTGTTAAGAGTTTGACCTTTTACTTCTGTTAATTATCTATCAGTATTAACTTCTCTTCTTTATACTGTGATGTGAAGTATGATTAACTTTCCGCAATCTGTTCCACTCTGAACTTAACTTAAGCATTCATTCGTGATTTCATCAGGACAGTGGATCAATTAGTTATATAATTATTACACTTCATTTACACGAAGGAATTTTTTAATTCAACATTTTTGTCTATCACACCAAGTTAATTCTATCCCTGCTCTAACGCTATAGTTTAACGTGGCGATGTCATGTCACAAACTCGTACTTCCAGCTCTGAATTTTCTTTTCTTTATTTGTGTGTGTGTGTGTGCGCGCGCGCGCGAGTGTCATTAAGGTAATAGTGTTATAAATCCATCTGCTTCGTTAAGCATATGTAACGTGTTTTGTTATGGCATGCTTTTCTAAATCAATCAAGTCCCTAGGAAGCATTCAGCGCGGATACACAGGAAATCACCACACCCAATAGCAAACTGAGACGACTATACCTAAGTTTTGCTAAGCAATATATACGTAAGAGAAACAAACGTATTCTAAATAAGAATTTTCAAACTCACGATATTTAAAAAAAAAACATTTAAAGATTAAAAATAAAGTTACAAATATTACGTTTCTAAAACAAAATACGCATTTTTTTTATCCCTTATCAACAGATAAGCACCCCCAGCGGCTCAGTGCTAAGTATGGACGTATACAACTTTAAAACCCGGGGTTCGATACCCGTGGTGGGCACGGCACGTAAAGGCCATTGTGTAGTTTTGTGCTTACAAACAAATAACAAAACCAATAGATTGTAAAATATCATTTGAAAACATTTGTGAATCTAATGTTTGCTAGTTTTTAGCCGCGGCATATCGGCTCATAGAACGGCTCACAGTCTTTTTTTTCTTTC
>NW_013668421.1:30639-31866 GCF_000517525.1 Limulus polyphemus | reverse complement strand
GATGTATTTGACCACGCCCAAAGTCTCAAAGATTAATTTACTCTAATCATGCCTGAAAGGATTTCAATTTCTAGGTAAGTTGGTAGATATCCTAATGAGTAATAAAATCTAATCTGGTATATGCGCGCACAGCTATTGCTGGCGCACAAAAATATAGCTAATAAAAAGGAAAAAAAGTCCCATATATTATTTTGTTTGTTTATTAGTAATTAAACACAAAGCTACACAATGGGCTATCTGTGCTCTGCCCACCACGGGTATCAAAACCCTGATTCTAGCGTTTTAAGTCCGCAGACATACTGCTGTGCCCCTTGGGGGCGCCATAGATGAATTTATTCTAATCCTGCCTAAAAGAATTTGAAGTGCCGCGACTATTGAACATTCCCTTTTTTAATTATGAATTTGTTTTGGTTGTTTCTTCGTTCTAACAGTTTCTCGCATTCCTTAAAACAGTTAAATGTTTATTACAACCTCCTCTTCCAATCAATTTAACCATTCCGGTCCAAAATGTTTGATAGTAAGTAAGTGTTGAAAAACTCTCAGCCCATCTGGCGACTTTTGAAACCTATACTAAAATTCACAATCATTTATTTGCGTGTAATAAGGGCTTACAATAAAAACAAAAGACAAACTTACAAACACACGCCCCCCCCCTTCCCAGTGGCACAGCGGTATGTTTGCGGACTTGCAACGTTAGAATCCGGGTTTCGATACCCGTGGTGGGCAGAGCGCAGATAGCCCATTGTGTAGCTTTGTGCTTAATTACAAAAAAAAAAAAAAACAACACGAGATAACTGTCTCTCTCACACAAAAAAAGTTAAAGTAACAAAAAATGATTACAAACAAGATAATATAATATCATACGTTTAATGATCAAAGTTAAGGAAACAATACACTTACAGAAATAAAGATCTCATGCTAAGAGCTTATGCTAATTAAAGTTGATATTTGAAACCGTCGGTACTTGGTGAAACTCCATTATTACAGGATTGAGGATAAAACAAAAATTATTGTACGTTTCACATAACCTTCATTTATTAACGACCATTGTATTTGTGTTTTCCTCAATTTTCTAATTAAAGTTGGTACTTGAAACCGTCGGTACTTGGTGAAACTCCATTAATACAGGATTGAGGATAAAACAAAAATTATTGTACGTTTCACATAACCTTCATTTATTAACGACCATTGTATTTGTGTTTTCCTCAATTCCTTAATTAAAGTTGA
>NW_013668421.1:28867-29639 GCF_000517525.1 Limulus polyphemus | reverse complement strand
CATTTATTAACGACCATTGTCTTTGTGTTTTCCTCAATTCCTTAATTAAAGTTGATACTTGAAACCGTCGGTACTCGGTGAAACTCCATTATTACAGGATTGAGGATAAAACAAAAATTATTGTACGTTTCACATAACCTTCATTTATTAACGACCATTGTCTTTGTGTTTTCCTCAATTCCATTAATTAAAGTTGTTCAAACTTATATGTGATAGTTTTTTTAATATTAATATTATTAATATTCATACCAGTATTTCTCGTAGCTAATTTAATTCTGGTGTCCACTATGATAGCTATATTCAGGCGTTACATCCCATTGTTTCTAGTAATCGTTGGATCCGAGTCCGGAATCATTCTTTTTTTTCCCTCCCATATCGTCAGCAACATCAGTCCTAAACGGTTATTGACCGTATTTAGCCAATATCGGGTGACGTCAAAGGTTTATGCGCTACTTTCTTTTCATCAAATTCATTACTTTAAGTGTTTCATATTAAATATCAGCCAACGCTCTCATTCATGCTGCGAACAACTGGTGTACTGTGAACGTGCTTTTATGGCCACTGGATTGGAGTGTCGACTCAGGTGCAGAATTACGGTTACAAGTTAAGCCTAGATAGAAGTTTCGTATCTCGACTTTCATGAAAACACAGAGAGTTTTCTCCTAGCAAACCAAGCTCACAAACAACGTTTTGGTCTCGCTAATCTTATATTACTTTATCCACACAGTCACTTGGGAACAGCAACGTGCCCCCCCCCCCAGTGGCACAGCGG
>NW_013668421.1:26478-27966 GCF_000517525.1 Limulus polyphemus | reverse complement strand
AATGTAAGTTTCACATGTAAACCGTATTACTGCTTTACATAATTTTGTCGTTTAAAACTTGCTTGAAATTAAAGACATAAAAACAGACGTCGCTCAAACCCCTTGTGAGAAGACTGATTCAAATAAACTTAGAATATTCAACAAAAACTGCAAGCATTCTATATATATATATGTAAAGTTTCGGAAATAAATATGATTACATAAATAAACATCTGACAGAATGTGTTAAATATTTCTAATATAAGCACTTGCAAAATATAATTACATCTCAGCAATCAAACTGTTTGAGATAATCGGACTGGTCACACTTTTCTGAAAACAATTTAGCCCAACTCTAGAATGTCAACGACGCGTTGTCTGACTGTCATTCAGCATTGTCATATATAATTAAAAAGCTTAAGAAGAATCAATAAAACTGACTGCCTTAACTCAGCATGTGGCTTTAGCGTCTAGGCTTTCTTTTTGAATTTCGCGCAAAGCTACACGAGGGCTATCTGCGCTAGCCGTCCTTAATTTTGCAGTCACCTTAGTGTGGAAAATGGATATTATATTCATTAAAGTAGGGTTTTTCGTTTTTCTTTGTTATGGCAACAAAAGAGCTTGATAGCTTAGTTGATAAGATGCAAATTTTTACAGTTTAAAAAAGTAAAAAATATCACGGTCTTTCACTCGCTCCCCATACTTTAAATATATATATAAATCCGGTTCGATAGTTAAACTGTTGGATTTCAAAGGCCATGAGTTAATAGGGCTGTTTTTATCTTATTTCATTCTGGTGCAAATATTTTCATGTGTGTATTATTACTTCCTTTACAATTCTCTTGCATCCTTGTAGGCGGATAGCTCACAAATTCATTTCGCACATATTGTTGATATATTTCTAATGTTTCTGTAAGAAAAATGTATGCGATTTAGCTTTGGTGAATCAGAAACCTTCAGGTTTTTAAACTAAAAGCAAAAGAAACATCTTTCACAAAGGGACTGAATGGCAAATCAAGTAGAAACATGCACAACAGTATCTCTCTTGTCATCAGAAAAACCGTCTTGATTAATGTAGTTCGGTTTTTGTCTCTTATGGTTAGAGACAGGAGCAGAATGACTGTCGTTCTGAAACAATGATTCAAGAGTTGGTGAAACTTCAGGGAATCGAACTCAAACTCCAAGAAATCATACTCTGTAAACTGGGCTCGTTTTGTAATGATAGCCCGCGTCTTCTATTGATGTAAATAAAACATAACAGCAGAAATAGCACGAATTGAGATATTCAGGGAAATTTGATTACAAAATATTGGCTGAATTTTGGAGTCGGCCTACATTTTGTAGAATGAAATAGAAATTAAGAAAAATTATTACGTTTTCGATAATAAACAGACGGTTAGTAAAGTAATAAAATATATTTTTACATTAAGCTAATAAATACAAGATATGGGGTATTATATATGGGTTTTTTAGCTGATAGATATTTTTATAAGAAAAAAAATATTTTTA
>NW_013668421.1:16136-25530 GCF_000517525.1 Limulus polyphemus | reverse complement strand
AAAGTGAAACTATAAGACTGTTTAAACCTTCATTTTTGCCTATAACATTTGTTCTTTATCAACTGTCAAAATAAAAAGGATTTTACTTATGTTTCTTAATAGTATAAATATATAATATGTTGTTGTTGGGCTTAGGAGTCTTCTACAGTAGGTGTCTGTGACTTGTTAGTGATAAATTCGACGATGAATAAACAGAACACACTTCACTTGTATCCAAAATAATATATATATTCAGAAAAGTTTAACGCATGTACAATAAATTATTCAACAAATATCTACTTAGGCCTATTCAATTACTTTAGAATTTCAGTT
The DNA here is from genome assembly GCF_000517525.1 of Limulus polyphemus. Taxonomy (NCBI): domain Eukaryota; kingdom Metazoa; phylum Arthropoda; class Merostomata; order Xiphosura; family Limulidae; genus Limulus; species Limulus polyphemus. The sequence continues at coordinate 25,218 of NW_013668421.1, read as the reverse complement.
GACAAGCCGAACTATCTTCTCTAGTTCTATCGCACTGGTACTCTCCGTGATTCACTTACAATTGTGGCGCGAGTTACCGTAATCGTTTGATCTTCTTTCTTTTGAAAATCTTCTGTTCCTTTTGTCAAAGTGTACTCAGATTGATTCAATTAGTTTAGAACCACACTTTGACGGAATAAAATTATTTTTCTTATCTTCTTTTTTACTGTTAGTTTCACTATAACATATTAAACGTTAGGCCTATGTCAGTCGTTAGGCCTATCACATCTACAGTACTTAACTTCACACCAACAATATTGTCTTTCGCTATTATCTGTCTGCTTCTTCCCGTTCGTCTCACGCTGTTTATATCTTTATCACTAACTCGTCTGCCTGTCTTTTATATTCTCGACGTCAATGAATGATTAACAAAACTTCCTACAATCATCTGCTTTTAACTCTTATTCTAACGAAAACTAAACAATAATAAAACTTTCACTCACAAAACTAAATGAATCAATACTATCTGAATGAAACATTCTTTTACATCATGACATAAACCCTCTTCAAGATAAAATATATATATATATATACAACATTTTTTTAACTATTTAAAAAGACTGTTCCTTTGTCTGTCTCTCCAAACATAGGGTCTCCAGTAGGGCTTCTCCTTAACAGGATCCCTCATCTTCATCTTGACCTTGTGTTGTCTGAGGTCTGTATTTCCTAATCTATCTGTATGCTGACACAGTAAATTTTTGTTTAGTTTCAGAATATATGTTGTGTAAAAGTCTTAACCTTTCATCTGTATCTCTCCACTTTTTCATCTATCTATCTGTCTTTTTCTGTTCATCAGTTCGTATTTTATTCTTGTCCATAGGCCTCTAACTACCTGTTCGTTCGTACGTTTATATTTTTGCCCATCTGGTATATTTATTAGCCAGCTTGTCTTTCCGCCTGTCCGTCTGTTTAGATATCCATATATATATATTTGTTTATCCGTTTATTTTTTCGTCCATCTATCTTTCTATTTGGATAAAGGTACACGATCGAAAGATCCGGTTTTATTAAGCAATCTAAGTGTATAAGAATGAAAAACGAACTCTCGTCAAATAATATTCACTAAGAACGTGTTTCTTGCAATTGAAACGTGATAACACGTTTGATGACGTCAGTGTAGCTTAACGAGAGTAATTTCGTAATTGAATATTAGGTTTAGTTTTTTTCCTTTTTAGTTCCGTGATTATATGCATATTCCAAGTTGATAAACGCATATATCTAACAAACTACTTTGAAATGCCAATGATATATCGTTAACAAAATTGGACAATCTGCTTGAGAGAGGTAGCAGTTTAGTGAAGTAACTTGCAAATTAACTGTGAAAGGGGGATGCCTTTTGTTTCGTTGCATGTAATGCACACTAGAATTGAAAGAAAGTTAACAAATTGAGCTTTACATAAACATATCCATCTATCAACTTTCATCAGATAGCGCATGGAAGTCTAGCTTATATTATACAATAACATTTTTGTCGCTGACTTAAAGACAAACCTTTGTATGCAAAGAACGTGACAACAACAGGACGTGTTACAAAATAATGCCAAGAGTGTGCTGGTATACAAGAGCAGAGCAAGGAAACGTTCTAAACAACTGCTTATTTTACAACTATCTTTATTCACATTTAACTTGAAGCTTAAGAACATGATTCATTCATCTTTTAATATACACTATGTAAGTCCCTTTTATCCTTGACATTCATATTATGTCATATGATGAACATGGCCAGCCTTTCTATTTGCATCTACATTACTTCCTCTTCTGTTTTCTTTTATCAGTATATATAAAATAGAAATTGTCAGTTTTATCTGTCTGTTTGATGTGACAAGTTTCTGTGAGAAATTGGTTGAACTAGTTTCGATGAAAGTTGGTGGAAAAACTCCGGCTGACTCCTAAAAGATTGGGTTTAAATGGATAAGCAACCGGATGAATGATTTGAGTTTGAATGCCATTTAAGTTTTACTACTTTAATGCCACGAATGAGGGCTCAAATGATGTCAGGAGATCGGTGGCAAAATACGTGAAGCCGATGACAAAAGAAATTGAGGTTTAGCAAGGGTACCTTTGGATATGACGAACGGTTATTGTGCTACGGCCAAAAATAATGAAAGGGGACTACCCATCCCTTAATTATATTAGTACTTTCATGTCTGACAGCGTCAAGTACCTTTTCTAGTATAAATGTGTATATAATACTTCGTAAGGTTTAACCTTTATTATTTTCTTATTCACATTCACTTAAAATGACCACCAGCGGCATGTCTGCGGACTTACAACGCTAGAAACCGGGTTTCGATACCCATTGTGTAGCTCTGTGCTTAACTTCAAAAAACACTTAAACGTTTTTATTACTTTCTAGGATTGTTTAACTAATTTTTAATTGTATTAACTTCTTTAGCTCTAGGTTAAATGACGTTCTCTAGGTTAAATGACGTTAGGACGTATTATCTTAGCCCCCCAGTGGCACAGCGGTATGTCTGCGGACTTAGAACGCTAGAATCCGGGTTTCGATACCCGTGGTGGGCAGAGCACAGATAGCCCATTGTGTAGCTTTGTGCTTAATTACAAACAAACGAACAAACGTATTATTATAACGGATTTCGCGAAATAATATATAAATGTAATTCCAGTTCTCTTTTGGCCTAAAGACAATATCATAAATAAAAGGTTCGGTTGTTCCTTTACCACTGTTGAAATGACTGTCCCTAATTTTGAACTGATAGACTAAAGGGAAGACTGTTAGTACACATCCAATAGTGTAACAGTCTTATTGTTTCACTTTGTAACATATATAACACCTGCTACGTAGAAATAACAGTGTAACAGTCTTATAGTTTCACTTTATAACATATATAACACCTGCTACGTAGAAATAATGGTGTATATATATATATATATAATTTTAAAATTCTGACACTCTATTAAACCGGTAACCGAAGCTCGTTCAAATGAGAAAGTAATTTAGGGATTCAGTCAGGCGGAGATAGAAAAGTAGTGGTTAGTATTTGAAGGTGTATCGTGTGTCAAAATAGACTCAAAACTGTAGATTGTTACAAACGTATATCGTTAAAAGTGAAGATTGCCTCCAGTGTGGTCTGTCAAAGTGTGCGTTGTCAGAAAATAAACTTAAATAAGTCATGTTGTAAAATTAGGTTTATTTATTGCTGGTGTCGGTATTTTTTAGCCTAATCAGCATATCACGCCATACGTGGACTAAACGGACCGGTCAGAGACTCCAAAGTTGAGAAATAGCCATCACTAATTCAGAATTGCCGTCCAGAGGGTTTGTTTGTTTGTTTTTGAATTTCGCGCAAAGCTACACGAGGGCTATCTGCGCTAGCCGTCCCTAATTTAGCAGTGTAAGACTAGAGGGAAAGCAGCTAGTCATCACCAACGAGTAGTGGGATTGACTGTAACATTATAACGCCCCACGGCTGAAAGGGCGAGCATGTTTGGTGTGACGGGGATTCGAACCCGCGACCCTCAGATTACGAGTCGAGTGCCCTAACCACCTGGCCATGCCGGGCCCGTCCAGAGGGAGAGCATCAACCACCATCTAACTCCGAATGGAGACAGACTGTCAATGCCTTAAAGTACTCACAACTGAAAATGTGAAGCATATCCAAACGGCATATCGCGGCTCGAACCGAGGATCCGCACCAACCAAGCCCGTCGTTGCTGCTAAAGTCAAGAAAAAAAAAGTTACGGTTATCGCATTTTTATGTTTTTACACGAAAACGCGCTTCGCACTTTATAAGAGTTATAAAGAGTGACAATTAAATCCAATTATCGGAGCACTCAGGGGGGGCAAACAAAACAAACAATTTTAACGAAGTGGTTTTTGTCTTTTTTTTTATTATTCCAAATATAGAACATTTAATAATAAGGGTGAGATATCGTAGGTCGACTAATTAATTAAGTTGCTACATCTCTAGATAGATTCGCGATTTCCCGTTTGAAGTTTGAAGTACTTCAATGGAAGTTTCAATTATCCCGACGAGTTTAAGAATCTGGAAATTTCATCAAAGATGTATGTTTCTTTGTTTAAGCTTTATCGCACAAAACCAGCTGGTTAACAGTATCCACAGCCGGCTCTTGGGCTACCCCCTTTTTGAATTTCGCGCAAAGCTACACGAGGGCTATCTGCGCTAGCCGTCCCTAATTTAGCAGTGTAAGACTAGAGGGAAGGCAGCTAGTCATCACCACCCACCGCCAACTCTTGGGTTACTCTTTTGCCAACGAATAGTGGGATTGACCGTCACATTATAACGCCCCCACGGCTGAAAGAGCGAGCATGTTTGATGTGACGGGGATTCGAACCTGCGACCCTCGGATTGTGAGTCGAGCGCCCTAACCACCTGGCCATGCCGGGCCGGGTTAATGGGCTATGGGAAATTACTAATATTAATATAAACAAAATTTCCATGTTTGTTCCTCATAACCCGCAGATCATGTATGAACTCTAAAACGTGCTACGTCATCAGCAATTCCTATATTTTGTAGAAATTAGGGTTTCTCTTTGTCCCCTCCCCCAAGATTTTGCTGAAATGGTGTCACTGGTGTGCATGTTCAACTGGTTGTTAATTTACTGACGTATTTGACCAAGTAACGTATGGTGGAATATTTGTGACTTTTACTTTAAAAGCAGGATGTAAAGTTAAATTTCCTTTTTCTAAACGATTCCGAAACATCTTTGGTACCTGAAGGTTATGCTTGTATCAAAGAAAAAAGTGTTATTTTTCTATTAACGATAAACAATATAATTTAGTGAAAAAAAGTGTTTTTTCGAAGAAGAGTGGGTGTTTCTAATTTCACAAGGATATAATTTTACCATTACGAACAAAAAACCAGTGAAGTGACACAACGTTTCTTTGATCATGAACAACAGTGGGAAATGGGGATATAATTTGGGTGCCCTAAACACGAATAATAGGACTCTGACCGAATAAAAACGTATATTTTGGTCTAAGGATTTTACTTTTGAAATCACGATATTCTGCGCATTCCTGCATTTTATTTTCATGTTTATTGAGCAACTTTCTATAGCGCTGAATGTTCTTTTTTTGGTGAGTGAAAAGTTAAATCTAAGAAATAACATTTTTAGGGTAATGCATGTTGAATTGGAAATTAGAAGGTTTGTCTGTTTTTGAATTTCGCGCAAAGCTACACGAGGGCTATCTGTCCCTAATTTAGCAGTGTAAGATTAGAGGGAAGGCAGCTAGTCATCACCACCCACCGCCAACTCTTGGGCTAATCTTTTACCAACGAATAGTGGGATTGACCGTCACATTATAAAAGCCCCACGGGTGAAAGGGCGAGAATGTTTGGTGGGACGGGGATTCGAACCCTCGACCCTCAGATTGCGAGCCGAGTGCCCTAACCATCTGGCCATGCCGGGCCTGGAAATCAGAAAGGGATCTGTCAGTAATACCGATTCGTGGCTAATTTGTTTTATATATGTGTGATATTTGTGTTATATAAGAATCATGGCGCAAAACGACTTAACAAACGACACCTGAAGTACACGATAAGTCCCTCTCTGATTTACTACGGATTTACAACCTTAAGATCAAGAGTTCGATTCTCCTATGTGAACACAGCAGATAGCCCGATGTGGCTTTGCTGTAAAACATACACACAGTACGTGATAAAATACTTATAAGACAAATATATGCATAAGTGTTCAGAGATTTTTCACACAGTACATGATAAAATACTTATAAGACAAATATATGCATAAGTGTTCAGAGATTTTTCACACAGTACATGATAAAATACTTATAAGACAAATATATGCATAAGTGTTCAGAGATTTTTCACACAGTACGTGATAAAATACTTATAAGACAAATATATGCATAAGTGTTCAGAGATTTTTCCGAGAAAGAAATAGGTAATTTCCTGAGTATTTTTTTCTCGGTTTTCTTTTGCTTCACACAATCACTCAAAATGTGGCTTTAATGCTCTATCTCTTTACTTCTAAGTAAGTCATTATCAGCAATCCAGAAATATATTACATAATGAGAAAAGGATGTGTTTTGGAGGGGTGTGTTTTTTCTATTTAGAGCTAGAGATATGGATCTCTTGGGACCATGCAACTTGTAGCGATGGTGTCAGGAACCAATAGGATTTAATTAAGGATAAGATTTATTATAATTCGTGTTCAGTCTAGTGTTAATTTTTCACTTGATTAGTTTTACTTTTCTCAATTTTTTTTCAGTTTTATTTCGAGATCATTGTATAATCAGAGTTGGATTATTTTTATTTAACTTCGAAATTGTTCCTTTTCTTTGTAATTTCTTCAAAGGTAACACTTTTTTTCTACTTTCTCTCAAGTCAGAATGTTTATTTGAGTTTCCTTTTTAGTTTTTGTAGTCTTGACTTTTGTTAAGTTTATTCGGTTAAGAGAAATACACAACACGATGTCGTATAATAATACTATTTATGGCTTGTTGGGAACGTAGAGCGGTTGCAGTTCGAAGTTATTCTTAGAGAAACATCCTTGCCTGCGTATTAGTGGATGTTCTGGTCTATTTATTGTAATTTGTATATTTTACTTCAGGTTTAGATTTAACGATAGTCAGAAAAAATCAACTGTCTTTCCTGTCAGGATGATAGTTTTTATAGTATACACTTTTATTCTGAAAATGTTCCTTGAGTTTTGACCTCCATATCTCCACCATTTCGCAACTTGTATAGTGTGTGAAATGTTTTTCTGTTAAAAACGATTTGAATCCTCGTAACTGTGTGTTTTGGTAAACGATGAGGTAAAGCCAGTGTTTGTTTGTTTGTTGTTGTTTTTTCAGAAATAATATTGTAAAAAAAAAAATTGAAATATTCAAATAGAATCATAATCTGTATGAAATGGTGTCATAATTTAAAATGGTCAATATACTAAAAATGGCTTTTTATAATCATTTTATCTGAATATACAATTTCTTACACGCCATCAGCCAGCTGTTATTTTGTTTGTGTTGACCCCATTGTCTTTAAATGAGATACTGTTTGAATAAAAGTTCTTTCGGTGTTATTTAAAAACTGCATAAAATCTTACAAACATAAACCAGAAGCTGTTATATTACAATATAAACAATGATAAAATATATATTACATGCTATTTAAATTTAAAACTAAGAGAATTGGGGAAAATAACTAAGTTGAAACGAAATAGATTTTTTTATAATTTATCTTTTTTTTTTTTACATACATAGCAAGACTTCTTCCCCAAAATCAACTTTTTTAAATTTACAATTATAACAAAATACATATAATTCTAAGGATTTCAAATTGTGTTATATTACTTTCAAAAACTATATTCATTGAACACCATTATTTGTCTACATTATAGACTACACATTTAATTATTTCAATGAACGCTTTATTAGACATTTTATATTGTTGAGTTTAGATTAAATTATTAACTACTCACACTCGAGAAGTAACTATCACCCACTGCAGCATGAAATGAGTCGTACCTGCTTCGCCTACATTTCTATATCAAGAATTTTTTGGATTCAGTAATCCACACCTCAACTACATCATAAACCCAATAGTTCACCACTTACATTAACTTATTTAATATGCACTGAGTATCCTTTCTCTGTTTTATCGAGATTACAACTTCGAAAAGAAACACAAAATACTTTTTTTACTCATCTCCATCCCAAGTTTCATTAGACTTTGTTGAAGCTGATCTTTTATATCTATTTTATTTTTACACACAGTTTATTAATAATACAGAGTTCTCCTTTTGTATATTTTTTATAAACAACTGAGTCGTTCGTTAGAGTAGCAAGCATTCTCTGAATTTAGCAAACTCAACTATGTATTATAACGTTGTAACATTTTTCTTCTTCCATTGGCGTGTTCTTTTAAAATATCTGGTTAAAATAATTCAACGTTCAATCACCGTAACGATAACAGATTAGTATATTTCTTTTTTTAATATTTATGCAAGCTTAAAAGCTTAAACGCTTTGGTGATTTGTAGACCACGTTTACGGTCATACTGACTGTACTAAAATAACGTAAAAATAAACTTACTTGTACAACTTCACGACTGATCGATCGAATATATGAAAAACAAAAGAATGATTGATTCCTCTAGTTAAAACAGAAGCACTCTATGACTAATTCACTCTGCTGACTAGAAACATGTTTATCTTCCCGCTTCACTACCCCTCGCATTTATAATTTATTCCTTCAATTTACTATAAAATTTGACGTTAACATTTTTAAAATTTCCTAAGTCTACATTATCAAACTTTTCGATCTTAATGTCATCCGCTCTGTAGTTAACATCTAAGTTATAACAATAAAAATACAGCTTACAACAATAACATAAAATTAAATAACTCTTTCCTTCACCGAATTCTTGTGTAATTTATTTTAATCGAAACTTAAACCTAGAATTCAATTTAAGAACTATTTGTTTTCTTGTTCAGGCACAATTCTATAAATTTAAACCATTTTTAGCTCGTCGTTTTTTTTTGTTTTTTTTTTGCTATGGCTCGCTAAGTAATAAAGATATCTTTGGACAACACTTCTGGATCCTTGAAGATATGTATATTTATGCTAACACTTGATCCCCATTATGATGTTCGGAATCACAATCCTAGTTCTTCATTCATAAAACTTAATCACTCTTTTTATCAATAGAGTTGAATTGAGCGAAATTTTTTATTTAGTTTGGTATCTAATTTTGGCCTTTGCTTATGTTACTTTTTTATGATAGAATTGACTCGAGCAGAATGTTTTTATATCTAATTTTAGCCTTTGTTCATGTTACTTTTTATGCTAGAATTGAAGTGAGCGAGTTTTTTTGTATCTAATTTTGACCTTTGCTTATGTTACTTTTTATGCTAGAGTTGAAGTGAGCGATTTTTTTTTTATTTTGGTATCTAATTTTGGCCTTTGCTTATGTTACATACAGGAGAATGTAAAGAAGCGTTTGTTTCGAGTAAAAGGTAGTAGACATTAAGCAAGGAAAATTATATTGACAGTGAGCTTAGAATAGAAGTGTGTATGCTATAAATATCCGTTTTTGA
>NW_013668421.1:13744-16113 GCF_000517525.1 Limulus polyphemus | reverse complement strand
ATTTTTATGAATAGAGTTGAATTGAGCGGATTTTTTTTGTATCTAATTTTGGCCTTTGCTTATGTTAATTTTTATGAATAGAGTTGAATTGAGCGGATTTTTTTTGTATCTAATTTTGGCCTTTGCTTATGTTACTTTTTATGCTAGAGTTGAAGTGAGCGATTTTTTTGGGTATCTAATTTTGGCCTTTGCTTATGTTACTTTTTATGCTAGAGTTGAAGTGAGCGATTTTTTTGGGTATCTAATTTTGGCCTTTGCTTATGTTACATACAGGAGAATGTAAAGAAGCGTTTGTTTCGAGTAAAAGGTAGTAGACATTAAGCAAGGAAAATTATATTGACAGTGAGCTTAGAATAGAAGTGTGTATGCTATAAATATCCGTTTTTGATCAATGTTACAGTTCTCGAAAAACAAAATAATAAAGTACGTCTTTTATCTATAACTATATATCAATAAAAAGTCGTCGTTCTTCGCTTTCATCAAAATTTATAGGACGAGTAACTTAGTTTTCTCAAAAACAGGTAGATCTTAAAAGTGAAAATATAATGTGCCATCCTGGTTCCCTCTCTCTCTCTCTCTCTCGAGTAGTAAAAGTTTTTAAGGGAGTGACGGATATAATATAAAAAATGGAAAACAAAAAGGCAATAAAATATACTTGAAACGAATAAAGTACTTAGAACCAGCAAGGAGAAAAGTAATAAAAATATTTCCTTCTTCGTAAAGAACATCTTGAAAATGTTGTTGCCGGAAGAGGGAGTTCAGTTTGAAGTCAATTGTACATAGGAGTATCATGAGAGGAAAACTTTGTGTATAACTATCAAGGCTTTATTATTTTCATCAAAGTTATTTCTATAGTTTCTGACTTACGGTTTACTTACCTTGCCACCGTCACACCCATATAGTTTAGTAAAGCAATGCTGGTTTGAAAGTGTGTGTTGTTTCGAATTTCAAAATACAAACGTACTTTTTTTTAGATAGACACTAGACGAAACGATGATTTTTGAAGTGCATGAGTCCAGCAATAAAACTCAAGGCTTAATTAGAATAGTTGAATATTGACGATGTATTCTAACATAACAGTTTCAAAGTGTTATTTGTTTGTCTTTTGTACAAAAAAATGTAACAAAACACAGCAACAATTTTAATGTCGCTCATCAGTAGTTATTGGTTTGGTTTGAATTTCGCAAAGGCTATCTGCGCTAGCCGTCACTAATTTAGCAGGGAAGGCAGCTACTCATCACCACCAACCGCCAACTCTTGGGCTACTCTTTTACCAACGAATAATGGGATTGACTGTTACATTATAACGCTTCCACGGCTGAAAGGGAGAGCATTTTTGGTGGGACGGGGATTCGAACCTGCGACCCTAAGGTTGCGAGTCGAGCACCCTAACCACCTGGCCATTCCGGGCCAGTGGTTATTAAAAACTATTACAATGAAGCATTCTACTCAATTTTAGTTACTTACCAATTGTATTTGTGTTATTTATTTATGGCAAAGCTACTAAGGCTATCTGGCGTTGTCCATAATTTTCAGCTACTGACCACCGAATATATAACCAGTCAGCGGAATCCTATTTCTCGTCATCCATTCTAAGTGATTGACTCTCACTCAAAAATTTTCAATTGCAGGAAATATTTTTTGGTATCGCGCGGATTCAAACCCGTATCTCCAGCTCCAAATTCCAGAGCTCTACCACGAGGCCTAACCGCGCCTATTTACTACAACCGTAAATAAATAAGTCCCCCGCTGGGACAGCGGTAATTCTACGGATTTACAACGCTAAAATCGGGGGTTCGATTCCCCTCGGTGGACACAGCAGATAGCCCGATGTGGCTTTGCTATAAGAAAAACACAGACAAATACATAAACACTTATCTTTTAAAACAGTTTCGAATTAACGTCGTGAATCACTGACCCATCCCAATCTCTACGATTGACGTTCGATTATCAACTAATTAAGAAACTTTTTAATTAAACTTTTTTTTTATTACTCTACATTTATTCATAAAGGGTACCCTCAGCTTGATGGCTTCTAACGCTAAAAATCTGGTTTCGATTCTCGCGATGGGCATAGCACGGATAGCCCATTGCGTAGCCTTGTGCTTAATAAGCAACGAACAAAACAATCATAAAAGATTTTCTAAAGCAAAATTTAAAGATTTCAAGCTAGTTAATTACAACTTGAGAGGTACACTTGAAATTATATTTGGCATTCTAGAAATTCCATAAACTCCTTTTATAAACACTTGATATTCATCAAAAAACTAATAGTGGAACGACGTTTTTATTAACTTTGTTTTAAAAGTAAAAAAGTCATCATGCCCAATAGATTCTTGAGAAGTTGCACAGTTCATTACTCTTTTTCT
>NW_013668421.1:11857-13119 GCF_000517525.1 Limulus polyphemus | reverse complement strand
ACCTACTGAATCAGTATATCAAACACCTACGCCCGATATGGTATGAGTCTTGACTCTGGTATGAATTATCTTCGTGTTTTAACTCAAAGTTTTCTGTTCTGTAAGCTGTACTAGATAGTGCCACACATATTGGGTAGGTTATTGGATCATCAAGTAGAGGAGAATATTTCGCCACAATATTCAACTAGAGGGCGGAAACAACACAGGGATGTCTAGTTACCTGTGATAAGCAGGATTGATCAGCGTAAGATTCTGTGCCAGGGAGGTTTCTTCACAATGGGGGTAACTTTATACCCTATTGGCCAGTGTACACCCACCTTAAGAATGGCAGCTTCATTGTAACAGACTACTGGCCCATTGGTCATCACTCACGTGCCTCGTTAAGGTGGACAAGATTAGAAACAGTAGTTTCAAACAGTGAGTGATTAATATATTGCCTGTAAACAATGGTCTGGAAGATGTCTATAATAGAATCCAGCTGCGTGGAAAATGGCAATCAGACTGGGTCACCATAACAGTGGTCTGCCTCAAAGATCACCACACCATGGATATAGCCCACCTTGACAGTCCTAACAGGTGCCTTGTGCCAACCTTTGCTGTTTACATTCTGTTGTACAGCAAAGACTCTAGCAAAACTGAAATGGAAAGCAAGGTGTAACTATTCCTTATCAGGATGAACAAATAATGTCATGATGTAGAAATGGTCATCAGTCCTCCTGCCTCTGCCACGCCATCCACATTCAACAACAAACATGCTGATGAGGAGAAGCCATCCCTATCCTTAGCAAGAGCTGCTACTCTGGAAGAAGCACCAAAGCATGGTAAGGTCAGCATCTGGTTGTATGTGCCTAGTCATGCAGGGGAGAAGCAAGATGACAAACTTGAACGAGGAGCTTCTTTATCAAATCCAGCACAATTCTTTTGGCAGATCATCGACCTCCCATGTCCTAATAAGGGAAAAGTGGTAACCATCTAATATATTCATCATCATTCAGAGGGAATTAAACTGATGGGAAATAAATATGATGTAGTTCAGTAGAGTAATAAACATTACATAGCCAGAAGGTTACTGATAACACCAGTAAAAGGATGATGTAGTTCGGTAAAGCGATGTATCAGGAAGTAATAAAACATTACATAGCCAGAAGGTTACTGATAACACCAGTAAAAGGATGATGTAGTTCGGTAAAGCGATGTATCAGGAAGTAATAAAACATTACATAGCCAGAAGGTTACTGATAACACCAGTAAAAGGATGATGT
>NW_013668421.1:4451-11175 GCF_000517525.1 Limulus polyphemus | reverse complement strand
TCTTCATCTTGTCCCTAGAAGTAAGATTTAAAGTAGTTTCGTCTTCATCTTGTCCCTAGAAGTAAGACTTAAAGTAGTTTCACTTTCACTTTGTTCTTAGAAGTAAGATTACATGTAGTTTCTTCTTCATCTTGTCCCTAGAAGTGAGACTTAAAGTAGTTTCACTTTCACTTTGTTCTTAGAAGTAAGATTACATGTAGTTTCTTCTTCATCTTGTCCTTAGAAGTATGATTTAAAGTAGATTCTTCTTGATCTTGTCCATAGAAGTAAGATTAGAATTAGTTACTTCTTCATCTTGTCCCTAGAAGTAAAATTGGAAATAAAATAAAATGTATATCACTATACTGTTAACATTATAAAAGGTATGTCACTATACTGTTAACATTATAAAAGGTATATCACTATACTGTTAACATTATAAAATGTATATCACTATACTGTTAACATTATAAAATGTATATCACTATACTGTTAACATTATAAAAGGTATATCACTATACTGTTAACATTATAAAATGTATATCACTATACTGTTAACAATATAAAATGTATATCACTATACTGTTAACATTATAAAAGGTATATCACTATACTGTTAACAATATAAAATGTATATCACTATACTGTTAACAATATAAAATGTATATCACTATACTGTTAAGATTATAAAAGCCATATGCTTATACTGTTAACATTACATAACGTATATCACTACACTGTTAACATTATAAAAGGTATATCACTATACTGTTAACATTATAAAAGGTATATCACAATACTGTTAACAATATAAAAGGTATGTCACTATACTGTTAACATTATAAAATGTATATCGAATGTAGTGTTAAAGTTATAAAAGGTTTATCAAGATGCAGTATTAACATTATCAATAACGATTCGTTTTCTCGTCGTTGTTTTAATGAAGTTAGTAAAGAAATAAGTTATCATTAATTTTTTTTTCTTTGTGATAAGTCAACTAGCATCAATACTAGTTTATATCGTAAACCTGAATTTTTCGTTTTGCGTCCATGGTAAGAGACCTCAGTTCAGAAAACTTCAGACTTCTACAATTATAACATAGAACGTGTATTAATTAATGTACACGAATCGATATACCGAAGTTAGTATTTGTCGAAAGGTTTAGAAACCGTTATGCTAGAAGTCTAGACAAAGGCTGCGCAAAGAAGATATGAAATTGTTGTCATGGTAACGCTATTCGGGGCATAAATGACAACACCATATGTACCATTTATTTTTTATTAGATATACGCGAGGGTAGGAAAGCTAAAGATCAAATAATAAGCTACGATACCTTTCAGACATCTTGACAAAATCTTTTACGTATTAACTGCAATAATCATAATTCCAGTTTCTGCTTTGAAAACTCTTTCATTTTTTTTCCGTTAAAACAGAATATTTATTTAAATAAAAGTTTGGAGACGGCTTGAAGTGGGGTGATGAAAACTTTGTTATAAGTGTACAAGATTATGTCATCTTCAGAGGATTTCATCTTTCTGCCCGATGAATATAACCTCTAATAGCCTAACCTTGATTAATTGTTTATGTTGATTTGTCGGTTTACTTGCATGATTTTGTAACAGTCTAAATAATTTTGTTATAGTAACTTTCTTATTGCTTTCAAATTATATACGATATTTTATTAATATACCTAACTGCTTATCATAGGGAGAACATGAAGAAAACATTTCTTCAAATCTTACTTCTAGGGACAAGATGAAGAATAAAGTATAAAAGGTATATCACTATACTGTTAACATTATAAAAGGTATATCACTATAACAATATAAAAGGTATGTCACTATACTGTTAACAATATAAAATGTATATCACTATACTGTTAACAATCTGTCACTATTATATTGCATCGACGGCCACAGGGGGCAATTTTGTGCCCGGACCCTTAATGTATTTTTTCTCCATGGTTCTCTGTATTTTCATGAATAGAACGTTTCGATACACATTGTATTTTCATAAATAGAACGTTTCTATACAGATCTTTTCATGGTTATTGATTTCATGTAATCCGACCCAACATTCTTCTATATTTATGAGTATGTTAACATTTTGTTTGTTTCACAACTTTCACGCATAGAAACATAAAAAGTTATTTATACATGCATGGACATCTTTAATTTTGAAGCCAGGATCACCTGCAAAAGTTGTAATATTTTCAAAACGAGATCCAAAACTCGAGCGCTTTCGAATAGTTGACTATTTTCTTCACGAGAATAGGTAAGTATTCGAAAGCACTCGAGTTTTGGGTCTCGTTTTGAACATATTTAATTCTGAAGCGATAGGTTAGAAGAGAAAGTCCAGATCACCAATCACCAACTCGTGGGATGCTCTTGTTTTACCAAATAATGGGATTTGCCCTTTAGTCATTCTTATAAGGTCACCTAACGTTTTAGAGCGTGGAGTGCGTTTTCATGATAACGAGCTGTGAACCATGAACCCTCCAAACACGCTATCCGATAGGCTATGCTTGGCTCTAAGAGTTTGTTTAAATAACATACGTTTAAGCGCTTTAGTATTAATAGAAGTAAAAAAGATATGATTAATACTTTTTATAGTTTTGTTTTTCGTTTTGGCACTAAAATACAAATTTTTATGTCAGAAAATATATATATATATATATCGTTATATCTTACTAAAAGTCATCGCTTTTACATCTTTCGTCTTTTGTAATCGCCCCCTTGTGGCACAGCGGTACGTCTGCGGACTTACAATGATAGAATCCGGGTTTCGATACCCGAGATGGGCAGAGCACGGATAGCCCATTGTGTAGCTTTGTGCTTAATTAAAACAAAAAAAAGCTTTTCTAATATTGTAATCACAAACAAATAAACAAAACACCTGTAGACACAAATATTAGTTTTCAACTACTCAGCTTCGACGAACAGTTTGTTTCGGCTCACGATACTGAAAGCAAGAACTGCACACCAATAAAAAAACCGTTAATAAAGTCTTCTAAATGACCCTCTAAACATAAGTTACTCTTTAAAATATCCACTTTCTTATTAGAGGTTTTGAGTACTACAGGTTTTTGGTTTTTTTAATTTACTATGATTACTTCCTCCACTCTGTTAAAACTTTGATACTTATGCTTTTTTCTCGTAAATTTATTTCACCGGTATATATATTTCAAATACTGAGTTCTCATAGTGGTAGTTTAATGTTTTTAATACCTTAAAAAGGCTCGTATTCCATAAAACTCATCAGATAAATGAAATCTCGTTTTTTAACCACTTTAGTTAATTGCGCTTTTCTTGTAAATAGAACTATTGATGTCTTAGATTTGTACCTACCGCATTGGCTAGTTGGAAATTACCATGGAAACACAGCTGAGGATGTGCGAACTCGTCTCGTCCTGAAGATAAAACAGGCCAGAGGGACACATATTTTTTACTTTACTAATATATCTCTCTCTTTTCCAACATTCAACTTTAAAGACATGTTTGATAAAACCTATTTACAGAAAATCAACTAACCGATTACGATTCTTTTTTATTCAGACTCTAAACATTGTATACGGTGACAAATTTATTGAAAACCCTGTTGAAACTTTTTAGTATTAACCTTCTGTTTGAAATATTAAAAAAAATGCATTCTAGGGAGAAAAAGAAGTATGATTTGGATGTGATTCCAGGGTGAGTATTCACACCCCTTAAATGTGTAAAATCTAGAACAAAGAAAAGTTCACTCTCCTGCTATGTATGCGAAACGTGACTTTATAAACGGAATGGATAGTCATGTAAGTAGTATGTGAAAGTAAAATTAAAAAATAACAATATCAAATGTATATCACTATACTGTTAAAATTATAAAAGGTATATCACTATACTGTTAACAATATAAAATGTATATCACTATACTGTTAACATTATAAAAGGTATATCACTATACTGTTAACATCAGATTCGACCCCCGGTGGGTCAGCGTTAACAATGCTGACTTCCAATGCTAAAATTCGGGGTTTGATTGCTCTCGGTGGACATTGTGTAGCCTTGAGCTAAAACAAATCACCCACACATTCTCACGATCAGATCCCCCTAATAAGTTAGATAGAATTAGTCCAAGACTTGTTGGTGGGTATTGTGGACTATCTTTCCTCAAGTATATATATCAGTCCAAAATTATGGACTGTTAGCGCAAGTACACTTTGGGTGGTTTTACGCAAATATTTGAAAATTTTTTAAACAACATACAAACACACTTGCTCCTGTAACGTGAATAGTAAAGCTTCTTTACTGGGAATTATATTTTAAGACATCATGACCAGAGCTTGATTTGGCATCATAAACCTTTTAATTCTATCCTCGCTTTTAAGATAAAGAACTGTCGAAATTAATGAAAGTTTTAACGTTTTGATATGATTTGTAGTTCGATAATTACTTCTGAAATGTAAAAACGAAGCTCCACTATTTTAGAAGATCAAGACAGTAACTTGTAATTATATGATGAACCTTGGAGTCTGTAGACAATCTCAATTCTTGTGTCCGCTGCGCAGAGTTCTTTGTTATAGGAGTAAAAATAAACAGGAGTATTATAAACATCATGATCACTGGCTGAGATTAAATAACATCCTGACCACTGGCTGATTTTTATCTGATGTCAAAATCTTCGCAGAAACAAATATTTTCCGTTAGCATTTAAGCTTAGTTAACAAATTTAAATAAAGTAAAAACAATAATTCAGGCATGGATTCAAAACGCTGAATCAGCCATAAGATGTCTCTTGACAGACTATTTTCTTTGTTTGTTTGTTTGAAGTTAAGCACAAAGCTGCACAACGGGCTATCTGCGCTCTGCCCACCACGGGTATCGAAACCTGGTTTCTAGCGTTGTAAGTCCGCAGACATGCCGCTGTGCCACTGGGGGGCCATGACGGAGTACAACATTCTCTCCTTTCCAGAATTTTTACTTCAACTTGCGTCTCCCGCTCCCCACCGGTGGGGCAGTGGTAAAATCCGGGGTTCGATTCCCGCGATGGACGGGGCAGATAACCCAATGCCACTTTGCGTTAAAATAAACACACGAACTTCACTTTTCCTGGTAAAGTTGAAATTTTTTTGCTTATTTTGAAAATAAGTAGAAACAAAGGAACAGCCTTCTTGTAATAGTATGACCTCCCATTAAAAGTCTTATAACCTAATAACAAAATGACATTTTGATCTTAATTCAAACCCATTTTGTAAATCTTCGTGTTTATGAACGTTCGCTTGCAATGAAGCCTTACAAATGTCCTAACGATGCACTGCAGAGATACAGTACTAAGGTAACTGTTAAGCCTGCTAAAAATGTGCACTGTATTGATCATTGATTCTTGCCGTTAGAACCGATTTGTTTTATGTTACAAGTCAACATAAGCAATGTGAAACGCATTACAATTATACACACTGTATGTTATTGTTACAAGCTCGTTATCATTACAAAATATTGTTACAAAAAGAGAGAGAGAGAAAGCTGATATTCTTTGCCACTAAATTTTGACTCTTTTCAAACTTAACACAAAGAAAAGCATCACTTAGTCATCACTGGAGGGTATAAACATCTAGTCATTATCAAAATAACATGCTTCCTGTAATCAACGTAGGACTTGCTGTTTAACTTGCAACCGTAAGACTAACTTTGTACCTTTTATTTATCCAGGTGGCGTAAGTAACTAAAGTTATAACATGAACGTTAATCTAAATTAATTAATAGAAACTTTTAAGTTTGGACTTTGGATTAAGCATGTATACTGATCATAAAGTTGCCATTAACTTCCTATTCGTACTAAGATATACCTAAATATATAAATACTCCATAAAAAAACATGGAGATCCTGAAACCCATAAATAATTGAAAGGTCGGCTTAAATAGAGCTTTAAAGCAGTAGTCGTTGTACTGGAAGTGAGACGTCACGTGTTTTAAGAATATGGCCAAAGCTGTGAAGTAATATTGCGCGTGAGTGTATAAATGACGGGAAACAAAGAAAAAGAGGATTTTTGAAATCAGAACAACTTACAATAAAATATTTTTGTCAGAGAAGTAATGTCCAGAACAACTGGGAGATTTATCAAGAAAAGCATTGAATGATACAGGAACTGGAAGAGTGAAATAATAATAATAATACTCATATAAAATATATCATATAACTAATAAAAGTGTAAGAATTTTGGTTAAGTCATAGGAGTTGAGCACCAGGTGATAATCCCTGGAGTTTCACTGCTAGCCGCTGTCCTTTCACTCAGAGCTACTTCGCAGGGTGTAAAAGAGAGTTCTCTTACTGGTGTTATCAGTAACCTTCTGGTTGTGTAATGTTTTATTACTTCCTGATACATCGTTTTACCGAACTACATCATCCTTTTACTGGTGTTATCAGTAACCTTCTGGTTGTGTAATGTTTTATTACTTCCTGATACATCACTTTACCGAACTACATCATCCTTTTACTGGTGTTATCAGTAACCTTCTGGTTATGTAATGTTTTATCACTTCCTGATACATCGTTTTACCGAACTACATCATCCTTTTACTGGTGTTATCAGTAACCTTCTGGTTATGTAATGTTTTATTACTTCCTGATACATCGCTTTACCGAACTACATCATATTTATTTCCCATCAGTTTAATTCCCTCTGAATGATGATGAATATATTAGATAGTTGCCAGTTTCCCTTATTAGGACATGGGAGGTCGATGATCTGCCAGAAGAATTGTGC
>NW_013668421.1:2072-3451 GCF_000517525.1 Limulus polyphemus | reverse complement strand
AGGGACAAGATGAAGACGAAACTACTTTAAATCTCACTTCTAGGGACGAGATGAAGAAGAAACTACTTCTAATCTTGTGAAGTAAGTTTTTCTCAAGTACGTTACATGATGTAACACGTTTTATTATCATCAAAAAGTAACGGTATACCATGAGCTGGTCGCATTCTTTTAGTACTGGATAATTAGTTCACAGTAACAACCACGTAACATACATCTCAAGCCTCACATCCAATTTATTACTGTATCTGATCACATCTATCTCTAAACTTTGCGATTCACAATGGAACGATGGCAATAGGAAATTAACCTTTAAATGATCAAAGTTCCTGTCGATATCAGATATTTTATTCCAGTGAGAACTTCTGGTGAAGTGGCCATGACCGCTCTAAAGTTGATAATATTTTTCGATACGCTAAACTGAATGGATATTCGAAATGATCAGTTTTCGAATCCACGATTCTGGTTGCTGTACAGATGTTTCAACTGCCAAGCTACTAAGATCTCGATATCTGGAAAAAAAACATCCGGGACAATACTGTCTAAATGAACGATAGGTAAATAAATTGAGTTAGAGTTGTTGTTTATTTATATATTTTGGAACACACTTTAAACACCACTTTAAAATTCCAGATCAACGGCTTAAGATTTTAAAGAACAAAAACGTGTAATTATTCTTAATGATCTGTACAGCCACCAAAGGTTCTCTGAGGCTACACACGCGTGAACATATATTTTTATATAATTTACGTTTGAGATGTATCTTGTAATATCTTTGAGAAAACGATATTATTATGTTTGCAGAGAATAACATGACTTAAATGAACTTACACGTATTTAAACAAGTCCTCCCCACAATGGTTAAGTACGATATTCCATTGTATATTAATATAATGTGAATTATAATCTACAATTTGATACCAAACATATTGGCATACATTCATAAAATAGTAGTTGAATAAAATTTTGAATGTAAGTCTACAAACGTGATAATATGATCGAGAACGCTAAAATCCGGGGTTCATTTCCCCGCAGTAGACACAGCAGGTAGCCCAAAGTGGCTTTGTTCTAAAATAACCAACCAACCAGCTATTTTATTAAACCTACATTGGAACAACTATAAGAATGTTTGTAGGGATGATTAGTTTTGTTCATTAGAACAACCGTATAAATGTCTGCAGGGATGATTAGGTTTGTTCATTAGAACAGCCATAAGAATGTCTGCAGGGATGATTAGGTTTGTTCATTAGAACAACCATAAGAATGTCTGCAGGGATAATTAAGTTTGTTCATTAGAACAACCGTATGAATGTCTGCAGGGATGATTAGGTTTGTTCATTAGAACAACCGTATGAATGTCTGCAGGGATGATTAGGTTTGTT
>NW_013668421.1:0-1105 GCF_000517525.1 Limulus polyphemus | reverse complement strand
ATAATTAAGTTTGTTCATTAGAACAACCATAAGAATGTCTGCAGGGATAATTAAGTTTGTTCATTAGAACAACCATAAGAATGTCTGCAGGGATGATTAGGTTTGTTCATTAGAACAACCATAAGAATGTCTGCAGAGATGATTAGGTTTTTTCATTGGAACAAACATATAAATGTCTGCAGAGATGATTAGGTTTGTTCATTAGAACAGCCATAAGAATTACTGCAGGGATGATTAGGTTTGTTCACTAGAACAACCATATAAATGTCTACAGGGATGATTAGGTTTGTTCATTAGAACAACCATAAGAATCTCTGCAGGGATGATTAGGTTTGTATATCATTTATGGATTATTTCTTTATTTTTAATAAAGTTCACACATTTTAGGGAGGAAAAGATAATTTCAAAATTAATTGATAAGAAAGTTGTTGACTGCCATGGAGCGTGTTTCAGGCCTGTCATCTCAAGACAAATGGTAGTAATACAGATGAAGAAAACTTATTAAGGATTAAAAGTTTCTTGTTAATTAAACGTTTGGAATCAGATATTTATCATATCTTCAGAGCCGCTTAGTCTTACAACCTTCTTAAGCTTATCTAGGTAATATATTAAACGGAAACGAATATTAATAACAAATTTAAATTCAAATCATGCCTTATAGTAAATGAAAAATAATTAATGATGATTTTTTTTTTGCTATTTTAAAACAAGAAACTTCACATATAGAGAAATAATTAATAATATCATTCGGATTTTGGACGCGTATTCTTCTACTCAACTGATGGTCGAAGGCAAAGAGAAGCTTTTTGGAGTTTGCCTTTTACTTATAATTAAGGCTAATAATAATTATTACTAATTGTGATTATTATTGTAGATTTGTAGCGAATCTTCTGATAGATATTATATACAATTGGGTTCCTCAACTCTAACACACGTCACAACTTCTTCCTAAATTCTGATAGATGTTATATACAACTGGGTTCCTCAACTCTAACACACGTCACAACTTCTTCCTAAATTCTGATAGATGTTATATACAACTGGGTTCCTCAACTCTAACACACGTCACAACTTCTTCCTAAATTCTGGTAGATGTTATATACAA
>NW_013668420.1:153054-158485 GCF_000517525.1 Limulus polyphemus | reverse complement strand
TGAAGCTGATAGTTGGTGCTGGTTGAAGTGAAAGCTGTAAGAATAATGTGGGGTAGTAATGTGATGAAATCTTCCAGCAAAGATTTGGTGGCAGGTGCATCTAATGCTTTTATCGGAGTATCGGATAGCAATTGGATAGAAAGATTGAAGCTGATAGTTGGTGCTGGTTGAAGTGAAAGTTGTAAGAATAATGTGGGGTAGTAATGTGATGAAATCTTCCAGCAAAGATTTGGTGGCAGCTGCATCTAAAGCTTTTATCGGAGTATCGGGTAGCAATTGGATAGAAAGATTGAAGCTGATAGTTGGTGTTGGTTGAATTGAAAGCTATAAGAATAATGTGGGGTAGTAATGTGATGAAATCTTCCAGCAAAGATTTGGTGGCAGCTGCATCTAATGCTTTTATCGGAGTATCGGGTAGCAATTGGATAGAAAGATTGAAGCTGATAGTTGGTGTTGGTTGAATTGAAAGCTATAAGAATAATGTGGGGTAGTAATGTAATGAAATTATCCAGCAAAGATTTGGTGGCAGCTGCATCTAAAGCTTTTATCGGAGTATCGGGTGGCAATTGGAGTGAATGATTTCAAGAGAAATTATAAGACAATTTTTGAAAGAAATTCAAACGATAAAGCCATCTTAACTTCGGAACCAAATAAAATCGTGATTCGCGGCCAATAGATAAATAAATAAATTGATTTAAGTAAAAACATGTTGCACAATGACATCAAACCAAGAAACCAGAAGGCAGTGAATGAAGAAAAGAAACAAAAATGAAATCCAACTACCGAGTTAATAATATTTGATAGGGTTCAGTATCAAAATTTTATTCATCAAAAGAGGTTAACATGAAATGAATAGTATATAACAAAAGAGGTTAATATATAACAAATGCATTTGAACACAGTAATAACGAGTACACTTGAACACCTGTAAGCAACACACAAAACAATCGTTCATACTCAAATATAACTAGTTTTGCAAGACAAAGACTTTGAGGACAAATCACGTCTCAGTCTCTACAATGAAAAAGATCCTTTGAAAAAATTACCGATTGTCACAAACACTGAGATCATGGTGCTTAACCTCATCAACTCCAACCAAAAACTGTCACTCAGCTCCACATTTCTGCTAATCGAAGAAAAATATATAGAGACTGGGACGCTTCTAACCACTCTCGCGATAATTAAATCACTAACCTAAACAGGTCAGCTTAAGGAATGTTGATAGAAATGTAATTTTGTCAAAACTTTTACAGGTGTGATAAACTCTCGGATTATCTCAACACAGTTCAAGGTTAAACATTTTATGTAATAATAGTTTCTATGATTATAATTGGTATTTCTTCTCACTCTGATAATTGGTAATCTTGTCATCTCTACTAGCTTAGGATAAGGTAACCGTCTCTTGTAGCTACGTAATCATTTCTTATTTTAATTGAATTTGTATGCTGCAATTAAATACTTATTCGTTTTCATTAAGTAAATATATTTGGGTAAATTATAAATAAAATTCAAACACTTTTTTTCCTGTAATAAATTTTAAAAAATTATGTTAGACATGCTCAGACAATTATTCATGTAATTAAAAAAAACATCAAACGGAGATAAAACTCAAAGCAATCTTTAATATAATTTATAGAATTTCAATTGAAAATATGGAAATAAAATACATAAATGTAACGAAAAGAGTCACAATTTTTAAAATAATTTGTCACTTCCTTCAAAATGGTGGAAATAGAAGAGTATTCTGATAGTCTCCTAGTGCAAATAGTAAACATATTCAATGAGAGTTATGGCTAAAAACGAATGGTAGAAAGGCTGAAAATACCACACCAGACATTGCAATCTAAACTCTAAATGTACGTACAAGCCAAGAAAATGAGCAACTTTAAAGGAAAATTATAAATATAATTACCGCAGAGCAGCAAAACTATGCCATTGTTGTGAACGTCAGAAAAAATAAGAGTTCATCAGATATCGAAAACAACGGTGTTAAGATGTCAGTAAAACAGCGTGAAATAGAAATGAACGAGAAGGTATTTAATAGTCAGACTGCTAGCCCTTTATCAGTGCAGTCAAAAAGAGAGAAATATTAGCTCTTGTCAAGAATTACCTACACGAGCCAGAATATTTTCTTCAGCAAAGTTTTTTAGCCAGATTTAAGAGCAATTGCGTGTTGAAAGCTATTGGAAGAATCTAAAGATAAGTGGCTGCAGCCAAAAATAAAAACGGGGAAAGAGAATCAAATTTGTGGATGCGTGGCAGTTTCAGGATTTGATGAACTTGTACTGATAGAAGAAAATACAGAAGAACTGAAGATTATTATTCTGAAGAAGTTGGCGACAAGACTTCTGAATATAGCAGTACCACTACACGATACAAACTGAATCACATGACACATCTCTTGACTATATAAGGATATCGTCTTCTCCTTCACCTAATTCCCAACTAATGACATCCTGACATCAGAGCTAAGGTTGAAAACCATATTGCCATAGCATTGATTCTTGGCAACAACTAGGAATCTTCTATGGGAAATGCGTTTAATAAACAATAGTCAAAGCACATTCCTAGGTCGCCATCTTTCTTCCTTTCAGATTGATGGATGCAAACCTTGGACTGTTATCTCATCATGCCAATCAAATTCTGTAGTGTATCCCTGAGATGCAGTTGTAGTATTTGCCTTGGAAGAATCTCAATTGACGTGACATCTCTGGTATCGATTATAAGCTTAGTTATCAATAGAACATAGTTGACTTGGTACTGATGGTGTCAGCTATTGGCATGTTGAGTTACAGAACTAGTCTTGATAACATTAGCATACTCTAACGTGAATTTTGTTACAATATATATATATATCGCCACTATTACCTTAGCCTCTTCAGTTAAAGTTCCTTAGTCTCTTCAGTTGAGCCACCTTTTACTACAATATATATATATATATATATATTGACAACTAATACCCTAGCTTCTTCAGTTAAAGTTCCTTAGTCTCTTCAGTTGAGCCACCTTTTACTACAATATATATATATTGACAACTAATACCTTAGCTTCTTCAGTTATCGTAACTTTTATTATAATATATATATATATATATATATCAACACTATAACCTTAGCCTCTTCAGTTAAAGTTCCTTAGTCTCTTCAGTTGACTCAACTTTTACTACAGTATATATATATAATGAAACTAGTACCTCAGCCTCTTCAGTTGACGTGATTTTTGTTGGAATGCTATTATTTTCTTTAGCTCTCAGCTAAGATGGCTGATGTTAGGATAGATACTAGTATTTCAACCATTTCAGCTCACGTTACTTATGTTACAGTAAATATAAATATTTTGGTTACTTCAGCTGACGTGACTGTGTTCAGAAATGGTTACTTCAGCTGACGTGACTGTGTTCAGTAATGTTTCTGTGTTTAATCATTAATAAATTTTGGGATAAAGTAAGAAAACAAAACGGTCTGTGCAACGTTACACTAATCGAAACATCTGTTGCATAGTAAAATATATCTGAAGTTGTGTTTAAGTTGTGAAGTCACGAGAGTGAGTTTTGTCTAATATAACCGTTATTCACGTGCATAGGAAAATTAAGCCCTGGACACACCCGTAGAGCATAAGCAGTCCAAGAATACTTATTTCTAAAGTACGTTACGAATGCATAATAATCACATAAGATGTGTAAAAAGATGTGCTTGATAGTACCCTAGAAGGGCACACCCTCTCTAATGAGCATGATCTTATTACCATGTAGTCGCTAAGTTTTAAGAAAATGTAATAGTTATTATTATTATTATCTTTTTTTGTTGACGTATTATCAAGTTGTTTCAGGCCGGTCTGAAATTACCAAAACGTTATTGATGTGAGTAAAGTATTACAATGATGTAGATAAGGGATAGAACTCCGTCTAACCAGCGTTTCTAAGTTTCACGTTTGTTTAGTTATATACAATTAATACGTACTGACGTTATTCTTATATATAAATAGGGTACCGTAGGTCAGTAAAACACTTTGTTTGTTATTAAGCAAGAAGCTACGCAAGGGCTATCTGCGCCGTGCCCACCACTGGTATCAAAACTTGATTTATAGCGTTATGAGCTTTTAGACTTATTGCTGAGCCACTGGGGCTTTAGAATATGGAAAGATGTTCGTTTCCTAGACAACGTATGGATCATAATTTATAAATGATATTTCTTTAGGATTACAGTAAGTCCATTTTGTCCCTGACTCGTTAGCGGAAACTGTTTCAAGCAAGTCAGAGTAGTCAGTGGTGTTATTTCGTCAGCAGAAGCGAAGTCTTGCAGGGTGGTGTGATCAGTGACACTGGGTCGTTAGCAGAAACTGTTTCAAGCAAGTCAGAGTAGTCAGTGCTGTTATCTCGTCAGCAGAAGCGAAGTCTTGCAGGGTGGTGTGATCAGTGACACTGGGTCGTTAGCAAGAACTGTTTCAAGCAAGTCAGAGTAGTCAGTGCTGTTACCTCGTCAGTAGAAGCAAAGTCTTGCAAGGTAGTGTGATCAGTGACACTGGGTCGTTAGCAGAAACTGTTCCTCGTAAGTTATCTCTGGGCAGCAAAAGCAGGTGTGTCTTGTAGCGTAGTGTGATCAGTGTTGATAATCGCGTTAGCAGTAACTGTGCTTCAAATGGGTGTGGTGATGTCATTAACTCGAAGCATGTGTTAGGGAAGGCAGTTGTTATATCTTTCTTTTGTTCCGTTCTCTGTTTACACGATGAATGTTGAATGGCTGGAGGTAAACCTATGTGGTACTTCTCACAAGTTTAGATCAAAGTTGAAGAAAACTTGGTATCCTTTTGGATTAAGAAGTCCAAGTCAAAGATTCGAACCTCTTCTAGTTGATCTTCTTCCAGCAACTTATTTTAAATTTATATCACCATGTAAAATGACCTTTAGTTTTTCTAAACCACCGACGGTTTGTTTCAACAAATAATGAACTGTTATACATTATCAAGCTGGTGTGTAGCACTATAGATATTAGGTAAATAAATAATCATTCTAAATGCTCTTTTGCACCTTCTGACTTAGAGCTGCGTCCTTCTGTATATTGATGAAAGTATTAAACTCCATTGGTAAAAAAAACACGTTAAATGTAACAACTAATTAATAGTTGAATTATGAGAACTATCGTCATATTTAATAGTGAAAAGTTTAAGTAAAATGCTTTTATAACTGATAACACACAAAATGCAAGAACACATGTTTGCATATTTTCTAGGAAACGTGTTATTTTATATCTACGTCAACAAAATAATGTATATACCACAACAAAAAGCCAAAGTACTCTTTCTTTTAAATGTTTTTAATATAATAGAGGAAATAAATAATAATAGTGTCTTACGTAGAAAGTAAGTTATTGGTTTAGATAAATAGAAAAACGTTTATATATATATATATATATACAATGTACGGAAATATCTT
>NW_013668420.1:151049-152712 GCF_000517525.1 Limulus polyphemus | reverse complement strand
TCCCATTGGACTTATTATTGCCTACATAACACGCAGAAATCTACATGTATACTGTTCTTTTAAAAACTGTTTTATTTTGTCGTATCTACTTTATTTTTTAAGAATTTTATTTTTTTGTTGCCACAACGTGACAGTTTAAAAGATTTTCGCGCATATTTATATATATATATATATATACAAATGTACGGAAATATCTTGAAAACTGTCATGTTGGACCAACAAAAATTTAAAATTCTTAAAAAATAAAGTAGATACGACAAAATAAAACAGTTTTTAAAAGAACAGTATACATGTAGATTTCTGCGTGTTATGTAGGCAATAATAAGTCCAATGGGAAAATCTGAACATTTAATGTAATTACTTATAATCTATTACTGTTTTTGTTCATGCTCTTTAAAAAAACAAGAAAAACTGTTCACTCACTTTGGTTAACCCTATCAAAAAGAATTAACTTTCGTGGCATGCGACTATTTGATAGACTTTAAATAATTACTCAACAAATAAATGGTACGCAAATCTTACTTCTGCGTTCCTTTTTCAATACTCACAGCTAATTCGTAGATAAACGTTTTTTTTTTTTATTTACCAGTGATGGTTTGAGCAACATGAAAAAACCACACCAGTTATAAACTTGCGTTTCTTTCACAAGATAAAAGAATGAGAACAAAATTTCCTTTGGTAGAGATTAAGTAAGTAAAAAAAAAACAAAAGTTCTAATCACTTCAATGCTCATATAGGGGAATTTTTATTGTGGCATTTAGGCTTAACAACATGGTTACACACGTACACAAAAACTGAGTACGTTTTCAATGTTTATAATGTATTAAAAATAGTTTATGTTTAACGTATTGTATAAAGGTATAATATGAATTAGCATAATACAAAAATACTCACGTACAGTGAATTTACTTGTGATGTTTAGACGAATTGGAATATTTGTATTCGCATTTACAGAACAGGTCAAATCATTTGGACCGTTAGAAACTTTGATTAATTTTCTGCTATGACCAATTAATCTTCTTATCAATAATATTTTACGGGCTACCTTACCGAATTTATCGATCACAGACACACAATACACACAATAACGTGTTATAAGTTTTAAAATGTACCTTAACTTGTGATACATCTGTGTTCAGCTGGACTCGAAATGAATGATAAAAAGTTCACCTCTAATATTTTCTGAAATGTGTAGATAAATTACGAATATTCTACTTGACATTTCTAAAGGAGCTCATAAAACCAATCAAACACAACCCTTACTTACCATTAAACGGAAAACACAACCCATACTTACCATTAAACAGACCTGGTGATCCTGGACATTTCTAAAGGAGCTCATAAAACCAATGAAACACAACCCTTACTTACCATTAAACAGAAAACACAACCCTTACTTACCACTAAACAGAAAACACAACCCATACTTACCATTAAACAGAAAACGCAACCCATACTTACCATTAAACAGAAAACGCAACCCATACTTACCATTAAACAGAAAACACAACCCATACTTACCATTAAACAGAAAACGCAACCCATACTTACCATTCAACAGAAAACACAACCCTTACTTACCATTAAACAGAAAACGCAACCCATACTTACCATTAAACAGAAAACACAACCCATACTTACCATTAAACAGAAAACACAACCC
>NW_013668420.1:147489-150806 GCF_000517525.1 Limulus polyphemus | reverse complement strand
AAAACCAATGAAACACAACCCTTACTTACCATTAAACAGAAAACACAACCCATACTTACCATTAAACAGAAAATACAACCCATACTTACCATTAAACAGAAAACACAACCCTTACTTACCATTAAACAGAAAACACAACCCATACTTACCATTAAACAGACCTGGTGATCCTGGTACCGCCATATTCCCAAGATTTCCCGGTCCTCCATAGCCTCCAGACATGGTCGCCGCCCCATAAGACGATCCGTTTGTGCTGTGGGGGGTGGATGCGTTGGATCCGTATCCTCTGGGGGATACGCTACTGCTTTGAGCTCGTCCATACTCTGCAAAAGAAAGATGGGGAGATAAAATCCATATACGAAGTTTTATTGCCATTACGGCATAAGCACTACCAGTCGTTTAAACATTCTAAATGTTCGTGTGTTCATAATGACATTACGTTGTTCATGTCTTCAAATATAGTACAAATTTCGAAAGAAAAGGATAATCCTTCCAAACCTTCTCGTATTATCAGCTCTTAATGGGATATTCTTGTAACAGATACACAGCAGCGGCAGCAAGTCGATAGCTTTGATCAATTAGACATCGTAAGCTCTTGGAAGACAAGGAATTAACTACTCATGACCACAGTGCCTGCAGAAATGAAGGTTTTGTTTACGAACAAAACAAAATAAACACTTGAGACTTATGTCAAATGTATGTCAGAAAGACAGTGTTTTGAATATGTGTAACTGTTTTAATGTCTAAAACTAAAACAATGAAACTTCACGCGTCAGAAAAACACATCAACATCAAACACATAATTTTCAGTGCGCAAACATGTTATTAAAGTTTTTTTCTTCAAAGTTCTCGTTTACTTCAAACAAATGAAAAAAAAAATGATATCAATATCTTGATATTTTTAAGTAAAAAAAAATCTAACAAAAACTTTAACAGTATCTGTATCATGTGCTTTTATGTTTTCTTTAGTGTAGTAAAACCGAGGGCTTACAACGCTAACGATCAGGCTTCAATATCTGTGGTAGGCATAGTACAGATAAAAGTTGTGTAACAAAATAGCCTAAGTGTGTATAGCAGATTCTGTTGTAGTTTTACCAAAATATGTATTCATAAAAGGGAAAAGGCCACAGTGGCACAGCGGTAAGTCTGTAGACTTATAACGTTAAACTGAGTTTCGATACCCTTGGTGGGCACAGCAGCTTTTCGTTCAATAACAAACAGAGAAAACAATAAAAGGAAAGCGAAGGAAAAGTACACTCGTAACCTAAGTATTTGTTTATTGTATCTCTAGAGTGACAGTTTTGAAACCTGGTGGACTATGTATATCACTAGGTAATATTCCTTCCTTTTAACATTACCGATTTGACGAATGGAACAAAAAATAAACATTTTCGAATACCAATACCTTAGTTCAAAACATTTCTCTCACATTAACTTAAATAAGGATAGATAACAGACAATGAATTTGAACGATATAGTTTGTAAGCCTAAACTCCATCAAAAAAGTTCTGTCCGAATTTTCGAACATCCACAAGATGAAGTAAATAAACGTAACACGCTTTAGTAAATTAGAGTATCAGCTTGAAACAACACAGTGATTTTGTTAACGGTTTCACTAGTACCATGTGATGTAATTGTTAAAAGGTTTCACTAGTACTATCTGATGTATTTATTAAAAGGTTTCACTAGTACCATCTGATGTATTTGTTAAAAGGTTTCACTAGTACCATCTGATGTAATTGTTAAAAGGTTTCACTAATACCATCTGATGTATTTGTTAAAAGGTTTCACTAATACCATCTGATGTATTTGTTAAAAGGTTTCACTAGTACCATGTGATGTAATTGTTAAAAGGTTTCACTAGTACCATCTGATGTATTTATTAAAAGGTTTCACTAGTACCATCTGATGTATTTGTTTAAAGGTTTCACTAGTATCATCTGATGTATTTGTTAAAAGGTTTCACTAGTACCATCTGATGCATGTGTTAAAAGGTTTCACTAGTACCATCTGATGTATTTGTTAAAAGGTTTCACTAGTACCATCTGATGTATTTGTTAAAAGGTTTCACTAGTACCATCTGATACATGTGTTAAAAGGTTTCACTAGTACCATCTGATACATGTGTTAAAAGGTTTCACTAGTACCATCTGATGCATGTGTTAAAAGGTTTCACTAGTACCATCTGATACATGTGTTAAAAGGTTTCACTAGTACCATCTGATACATTTGTGCAGGTTTGATTTCCTCTTACCTGTCCCGTTTTCTTGACCGTTTACGGCTAACTGACCGGTGTAGGCATTGAAACCAGACATCGCTGTGGCGTTGTTTAGAGCTGGGGATCTTGGCGCCGGAAGTGTTAACTGGTTGTTCCTCGGCATACTATAGAGCGCTTCCGCTAGGTCCGCTGCTCGTTTCAAGATGATTTCCTGGTGGGATTAAGAGTGTTATCTAGCGATTAAACACGATAATAGAATTATGTTTCTCTTTTAATTTTTTGAAATTTTAAGTTTATGTTTTGAATTACGGTCAGCTGTACCAAAAACAGCTATAACAACACACCACATTTCTTTCAAAGCTAATCTCAAAAGAACGAAAGACTCCAATAAAAATAAACTCATAAAAATATTTTCACTAGATCAAAATATACTTTAATAGTTTCGTTTTTAGTTACTTACTGATTATAATTATTATGTTAATTACAAGTTACTGCTTTTACAGTAAAGAAGATTTGTTTTAAAACAGGTACGACGTTTCGATCATTGGCTCTTGAGAACGATCCCAATCAGTGATCGAAACGTCATACCTATTTTAAAACACTCTTCCTTAATGTAACTTGTAATAAAATATACTTTGTTTGGAATTTCTACTACGAATAAAATAACAAACATCAAAGTAACTTTACAAGTAATCATATATATAATTTATAATGGAATGAGTATCCTACAATTGGTTTTATTTTATTTGTTACAAACGCATCTAACTAATACCCCATGCAGTAGGAATTAGCTTCATAAGGAACGTGAAATCCAACCATTAAACACATTCAGTACACATTAGAAAGCCAGCTGAGTCCTGGAGTTTTGAACTATAACAGTAGTGATAAGCAGTAGCTAATGAATCTCCCTTAAAGAAACCTTCCTTGCGAACATAGGAGAAAAGACTAGATATTTGATGAACTCTGGCCAGTTTCAAATTATCAGTCGCACTATAATAGTAGAGTTGACTTCAATGACAAACATGATATGATGAGAGTGACGACAGTAATGGCGGGATCCTATAATAGCAGAGTTGACTTCAGAAACAAACATGATGTG
>NW_013668420.1:145197-146665 GCF_000517525.1 Limulus polyphemus | reverse complement strand
GACGGTAATGGCGGGATCCTATAATAGTAGAGTTGACTTCAGAAACAAACATGATGTGATGAGAGTGACGACGGTAATGGCGGGATCCTATAATAGTAGAGTTGACTTCAGAAACAAACATGATATGATGAGAGTGACGACGGTAATGGCGGGATCCTATAATAGTAGAGTTGACTTCAGAAACAAACATGATATGATGAGAGTGACGACGGTAATGGCGGGATCCTATAATAGTAGAGTTGACTTCAGAAACAAACATGATATGATGAGAGTGACGACGGTAATGGCGGGACCTATGAGCTCTTGATTACATATGTTAAACAACATCTCAATACTTGTTTTCGTTATTTCTAAACGTTTTTTTTTTCATATTTGCTACTTTGATAGCTATTAAACTGTGAGTTAGAAAAAACAAGTGCCAAGTTGTTTTATTTCTCATATCAAAGTACGTCGTACACATATATATGTATTTACCAATGATCAGCCAGTGTCTCCTCGTAACTCATTGTTTAAAAAATATACAACTCCTAAAAACTTGGTTTGTGAATATCTATGACACTAATTTATGGAAGCATGCCATTGGCTTATGAACATCTATGACGTGGGTTATGGACACTATGACACTGATTTTTGGACATGTATAACATTAGCTTATGGATATCTATGACGTTGGCTTATGGGCATTTATGGCGTTAGTTGTGGACATTATGACAGTGATTTATGGACATGTATGTCATTGGCTTATGGACATCTATGACGTTGGTTGTGGACATTATGACACAAATATTTGGACATCTATGACGTTGGGGTTTGAACATTTATGCCATTTATGGACACCTGTGATGTTTATTTGTGGATATTTATGACACTTGTTGTTTGCAACTATGGTATTGATAAGTATACATGACATTACCTCGCGAAATTTCATATTTCAATAATTATGAATCATTGTTTTTGTTGCTTCAGCATTCACTGAAAGTCTATGACTTTTTATTAAAAGAAAGAACTGAAGTTATGACGTTGGTATCTCGTCCTGTAAAGTATATAAATATTTAATTTCAATGAGTAAGACATTTCATAAACACATTTTATCTATTCATTTGTTTATTGTTAAGAAAATGTGAATACCTTTGGAAGTTTCTCTGGGTCTCCAGGATGTCTTGGAATAAGTTTCGCCAAGCGTTGGAAACCGTAATCTATCGTTGGTTCATTTAGAGCTTAACAAAAGAAGAGTAAAAAATCGTAAACGTCACCAGTCTGAGAAGTCCTGGGATATAATTATAATATCAATATTCTAGTAGAAAGAATTAGGTTTCGTTACCATACCACTCTTACCTTGAAAGTGAGAGATACCCACAAACATAGAAATAATGATGTATTAATTCAGAGAGATACCCACAACCATAGAAATAATGATGTATTAATTCAGAGAGATACCCACAACCATAGAAATAATGATGTATTAATT
>NW_013668420.1:142325-144492 GCF_000517525.1 Limulus polyphemus | reverse complement strand
TAGATTAATTCAGGGACATGCCCACAAACATAGAAATAATGATGTATTAATTCAAAGAGATGCCCAGAAACATAGAAATAATGATAGATTAATTCAGGGACATACCCACAAACATAGAAATAATGATGTATTAATTCAGAGAGATACCCACAAACATAGAAATAATGATGTATTAATTCAGAGAGATGCCCACAAACATAGAAATAATGATAGATTAATTCAGAGAGATACCCACAAACATAGACGAATCTTCCAGGTGCTCCTTTACAAAACTGTTTAGACTTATACGACAGCGTGACCTCCACAACACCGGGGATATGACGTGGTGGAGTCTGAACCCGGATGGCATGCGACGTAATTAGCTGGAAGAAAAAAACAAGTGTATCATACATGAGCATAAGGTAAAGACGCCATCCACAAGAAGTGAATTTCAAATGTAAAGCCTACTGTACTTTAGTGTCCACAGTACCTGTTAAAAGTCGCCTAATCTTATGTACAAGTTACATTGTTCTAAGAGAGCTTGTAAAGCAAAAGTACACAGAATTAATCACATTTTATATAAATGATTTATATGCACAGTGCCATTCCGTCGCAGATGTGTTGAGGGAAGTATTTTTAGTTCCTGTATATTTTAATCAGGGTGAATTTCCGAAAATTTAATGTCTGAATGATTGTATCCTATCCAAGGTAAGATATTCTCGTAGAGAGATTTTTTAAACGATGCAGAGCCAAAGGCCGCAACACTTCGAATGAAAGAACCTTCAAAATTCTCCATGGAAGCAAAGTAGAGCGTTTTAGGACGGCAACGGACTCGAAACCACAACCCGGTCTTATAATGTGGAACGCTTATATCCTTAGAATAAAAATTAAGTTGCGAAACAGAACCCTTCGACCTAAAAAAAAAGCATTATGTTGAGCCAGGACATATATATCTTACGTTATTAACAAGATAATAAACAATGATTTAAATATTACAAAGGCTTACGAACAAGAAGCTCGTAGGCCACACCTTGAAATCAATAATTGTTTTCACGACAGAAAAACTAAAATCACAGCAGCTCCATTCGGCCAAATACCTTTCTTGTCTCCCGATACAGTTCCAATGGACTTTTGTGCTTTAAGTCCACTTAAATGCAATTTTGCACGTCAAGGTACACTAGTAGTGGAGATTCTGTGAAATGTTTTTCTCGACATGCGGGTTCCAAACGACATTTGTTCGAGTATGTCATTCAATCACAGAAGGCTAAAGTTTGCCTCATTTGTCTGTTTGAATTATGTTTAAAATAATAAAGTTTGCCTCATTGTCTGTTTGAATTATGTTTAAAATGATAAAGTTTGCCTCATTGTCTGTTTGAATTATGTTTAAAATGATAAAGTTTGCCTCATTGTCTGTTTAAATTATGTTTAAAATGATAAAGTTTGCCTCATTTGTCTGTTTGAATTATGTTTAAAATGATAAAGTTTGCCTCATTGTCTGTTTGAATTATGTTTAAAATGATAAAGTTTGCCTCATTGTCTGTTTGAATTATGTTTAAAATGATAAAGTTTGCCTCATTGTGTATTTGAATTATATTTAAGGTGATAAAGTATGTCCCATGTCTGTTTGATTAACGTTTAAAATGAAGCTCTCAGGTAATGAATACATTTAGCAAAAAATAATAATTAGAAATAGACATTAAACAAGATTTATGCAAACCTTCTATAGTAGGGAGTACACTCAATATTCTCAAATATTTCGAATCACTTCCCTAGGCAGAAAGTGTAGCATTAGATCTTAACACTAACCTAACGCTTTACTCTTCTTAATAATTGCCTTTTGTTGAGAGTAGTGTAGACTCTAGGATTTTACCTGCTGCTTCTTTTAGAGAGATGTAAAAACGTAGTGCAAATATAAAAGTGATAATGTAATAGACAAATTACGCAATTTAGCTCAGATATATCTTTCATACACAATGAAGGCAAAGCAGCATATATTTACTCAGATATATCTTTTATACATAATGAAGGCAAAGCAGCATATATTTACTCAGATATATCTTTCATACATGATGAAGGCTAAGCAGCATATATTTACCTCAGATATATCTTTCATACATAATGAAGTCAAAGCAGCATATATTTCCTCAGATATATCTTTCATACATAATGAAGGCAAAGCAGCATATAT
>NW_013668420.1:126364-141660 GCF_000517525.1 Limulus polyphemus | reverse complement strand
TTTACCTAAAATGTTTATAAATAATGATCACCTTTTTCTTTCTTTCTTTTTTTTTACCACGAATATTCTGCAAGGCCAAGTTTTAAACTCATTTACAGCGGTGGTCTGTTATCTCAGTGTATATGTCATCAGGTTTCTTGTTTTCTTGTTTTTTTTAATATTCTTCATATCTTCCAAACGTTGTTAAATATTTACGAATATTTCCAAAATATAAAAATTGTAAAATCGTCTTGAGAAAAGTCACTCGAAAACTTGTTACTGACTTCATAAGGCCTGATTGAAACATTCTAACGCAAGAATATAACTATGAATAAATAAAATATTATTTCTCCTTATTTTATTAACAATTCAATTTGAATTTACTTCACTCCAAACTAACATAGTTCCAAATTTGAACTTACTTCACTCCAAAACTAACATAGTTCCAAATTTGAACTTACTTCACTCCAAACTAACATAGTTCCAAATTTGAACTTACTTCACTCCAAACTAACATAGTTCCAAATTTGAACTTACTTCACTCCAAACTAACATAGTTCCAAATTTGAACTTACTTCACTCCAAACTAACATAGTTCCAAACAGAACTTGAAGGCCTTCAAAAAAATTATCTCCTATAATGATGACTGTGCTGCCCCCTGTCGTCCAACCTTCACTGGGACAGATCGCTTTAATACACGGTGTTGCTGCAAACAGAACTGAAAAAATGTTTAAGTACTTGTGTTAAAATTCGCAGTACAGTGCTTGCATATAGAACACATTGTGATAAAATAACATACAAAGACTGCCTTAATTTAACCTTAAAATGTTCACACAGGCAGAATAGAAAACTATTCAGAAAGAAAGTCAAAGGTTGAACAATGCCATAGAATGTTCTAGAAGTAGAGTATTGTCGTCTGAATCTAAACATACCTTAGTGGTAACTAAATTAAAAGTGCAATCAAAGTTATTAAGTACTTCAGACATTGTTAAATAAACAAAAAACCATGAATGTTATACATATATATATATATATATATATATGTACACACAAACACATATTATACACTGTTGATAAGTGTGGTTCATCAAAAAAATGTGGAGGGAAGGGTAGGTTTATATACGATCATACCTTACTTTTAACATGTAAAAACCGATTTATTGTTTTGGATATTCGTGCAATAGGAGGGCAACTATAATCAAATATTGGAATTTAACTGTCTCTCTTATAACGCACACATGGCCATGAAATTCTGAGCGCCACATGTTCTGGGAACGGGTTATGTACCCTTAAATCCATAGCCTGGCACGATTACTATAAGGCCACTATAGCGTAATATTTGTAGAAAAATCTAACATAAAATATATATTGAGAAATCCCGTATCATATTTTATGTTTTTAGTATCAGACCATTAAATCTACCATACAGAATCATAAGTGGGCCTAGTATGGCCTGGTGGTTAGGATGCTCAATTCGAAATCCGCGGGTCACGGAATCGAAACCTCTCACAGAAAATGCTCAACCTTTTAGCTCAGGAGGAGTTATGATGTGAAGATCAATCCCAGTATTCCTTGGCAAAAAGTAGCTGAAGAGTTGGAGGTGGGTAGTATTAAATAGCCGCCTTTCCTCTAGTCAATCACTTCAAAGTTAGTGTAGATTGACCTCGAGTAGCTTTGCATGAATTTCAGCCAACAAATAAAGCATCATACCATTTATAACTATCCATTAAAACATGAGAATTAGTAGCCGTTCTGTACTTTATAGAGGGCGTATCGCAAAATTCGCTAAATTTAATATTGATATGTCTCTCTCCTTTTTCTTCTTGGAGTACCTCATTTTCATTAATATGTATATTAAACTGTATTATTCAATTCAAGAAATCAGTTTCAGCAGCTTGAAACATTCCCTAACAATAGCTTATAACAACATCCAAATGAAAATTGATATTAAAAGAAATATGTTTGATATGACTTATTCATAGTGTCATTTTTACTTGTTAGTCACTGTGTATGTGAAACAAACACTGAAAAGAATGTCACTAAGTTTCATATAAAACTGGAGAAAATCCTCAAAGTTCTATCGAACACGAATAACAAAGATACACCGAAATATTTATATTAGGTCAGTTTGAAAATTTAATATTATTATAATTTTTATAGAGTGATCAAGATGTACTCTACTTATCTTTAATACTTTTATATAAAATTTTCATTTACTTTTATCGAAATTTCTCAAGCTATAAGTTTGATGTTGACTGAGCAGAAAAAAGTTCGCTTTCTTTTACTTCCAAAGCACTTTTTAAATTTACAAAATATATATTCGTAAACAAATTTGATATTTTAAAAAAAGGTTAATATATGCTATTGCCACAACCACTGCGTTCCATTACTGTTTTTTTTTTGCTGCTTTCTTAAACGCTCCAGTGGTTTCATATACATTTTGAAGGTTTCGCATCATGAAACCAATTTTATTTATTTCCGCTAGAAATATTTCTCCTCGTCAAAATAAATGTTTCTATAAAGATAACAATTATTTACACGGTAAAACGAAAATTATTCTAGCTAAACAATTTAAATATTATCCATCGAAATCCTCATCTTTACTTTGGGTTTTAAATGTGGAAACGATATTATTAAACATTTCGCGTCATTACACACAATAAAACGTTTTTCTAAAACAAATCATTGTACTTACATACGCCAGAGGGTTAATTTAACATGATGTTTTGTAGGTTATATTAAACACTAATACTTGCTGTGAATGCCCGCTTACAGTTTTGAAATCATTGACGTGTCAACATGGAGTAATCTGATAAAAATGTATATATTATGAAATCTACCCATTCGAATAAGATTACAGCTCTGTTTAAATATAATAAAATTTATATAGAAAAACAATATGGCTAAAAGTGAACATAATGATACTACTGGACGTTTAGTTTATGTAATAATACCAAAAAAAAATCCTTCTTCCCTAATTCAGTTACTTGTTTTATGACTGACGCACAATCGAAGACGCAGATCGTTTCAAAGCAAAACTGAGACAACAAACTCTATTGAATTTCGACCAGGAAGCGGTGGAAGTCGTGTGACAAGCAAGTCTGCATAAAGACCGCAAGAACAGGGGCCCTTTAAATTGTGACGTTATTGAGATATAAAGTGAACTGACTGGAGCCCTGTAGCACAGAAATGGCGGCCAGTAGAAGTGGATACCGGTCAATAAGTGTGATTGAATGTGGCACAGCGAACCTTGAGCTGAAAAAAAAACTAGTAATCAATGTATCAACTCCCAACGGGGTTGTCCCAGGCCAAATGCTGCGGGTAAGTAGCGCCAGAGGTTTTTACAAAGCATGGCACCAACTCGTCACTCAACAACAATGTCCACAGAAATGGTTGAGGTTTGAGAGACTCCTAACTTCCTAGTCGATCTGCTTGTCGTTCACGTTTACTCTATATTAGTTGCCCAGCTTTATTAGTTACTATCAACTTAACATAACCCTCGCATGTTCCAATACTACAGACTGGTTTTAAGAAACATATACAAAATCTACATTTCTATACTATAGTTAGGTTAGTGAAGTGTCTGTCGTTATAGACTGGGTTTATAACACATTTACAAAATCTACATTTATATACGAAATTAAGATTAGTGAAGTGCCTGTTATTATAGACTGGGTTCGTGATATATTCATAAAATCTACATTTATATACGAAACTAAGATTAGTTAAGTGCCTGTTATTATAGACTGGGTTCGTGATATATTCATAAAATCTACATTTATATACGAAACTAAGAATAGTGAAGTGCCTGTTGTTATAGACTGGGTTCGTGATATATTCATGAAATCTAAATTTATATACGAAACTAAGATTAGTTAAGTGCCTGTGGTTATAGACTGGGTTCGTGATATATTCATAAAATCTACATTTATATACGAAACTAAGGTTAGTGAAGTGCCTGTTATTATAGACTGGGTTCGTGATATATTCATAAAATCTACATTTATATACGAAACTAAGAATAGTGAAGTGCCTGTTGTTATAGAGTGGGTTCGTGATATATTCATAAAATCTACATTTATATACGAAACTAAGAATAGTGAAGTGCCTGTTGTTATAGACTGGGTTCGTGATATATTCATAAAATCTACATTTATATACGAAACTAAGGTTAGTGAAGTGCCTGTTACAGACTGAGTTTCATTGATGCCTTTTGTTATAGACTGAGTTTCACTGTTTCACGTAATGTGACTAAGGTTAGTGAAGTGCCTGTTATAGACTGAGTTTCACTCTTTCACGTAATGTGACTAAGGTTAGTGAAGTGCCTGTTATAGACTGAGTTTCACTCTTTCACGTAATGTGACTAAGGTTAGTCAAGTGCCTGTTACAGACTGAGTTTCATTGATGCCTTTTGTTATAGACTGAGTTTCACTGTTTCAGGTAATGTGACTAAAGGTTAGTGAAGTACCTGTTATAGACTGAGTTTCACTCTTTCACGTAATGTGACTAAGGTTAGTGAAGTGCCTGTTATAGACTGAGTTTCACTGTTTCAGGTAATGTGACTAAGGTTAGTGAAGTGCCTGTTACAGACTGAGTTTCATTGATGCCTTTTGTTATAGACTGAGTTTCACTGTTTCAGGTAATGTGACTAAAGGTTAGTGAAGTACCTGTTATAGACTGAGTTTCACTCTTTCACGAAATGTGACTAAGGTTAGTGAAGTGCCTGTTACAGACTGAATTTCATTGATGTCTTTTGTTATAGACTGAGTTTCACTGTTTCAGGTAATGTGACTAAGGTTAGTGAAGTGCCTGTTATAGACTGAGTTTCACTGTTTCACGTAATGTGACTAAGGTTAGTGAAGTGCCTGTTATAGACTGAGTTTCACTGTTTCACGTAATGTGACTAAGGTTAGTGAAGTGCCTGTTATAGACTGAGTTTCACTGTTTCACGGAACGTGATCGTATAGACGACCTACGTTAGTGATTATCTATACATTAGTATTTTGTCTCACTATGCTATAAGACTTTTACAGTAATTTCTATGTAGAAGTTTTTCACAAGCTGCTAATAATCAGTCGATAGAAGTTTTCGATCCAGTTTCTTTTAAATGCGCTTGGAACATATTATTAGAAGAACATTAGATCTCAAGCAATCATCCAAGAATCTCACTTACCTTCTGAGGGCTCCAATCTCTTGGCTCTCCTCCCGTGTTTGGAGTTGTTGTGTACAAATATGTTGTCAGAAACTGCCAAAAGAGGACCATCCACCGTGACTTGCGTTGACACAACAACCTGGTATGGAACAGATATAAAACAATTACATTTGTGCATATGTTTCAATATCTCTTTTATATTTAAAATGGTCGCTGTTTTGTTGCTAGAAACTATTGTTGCCCACAGGACACTTATGCACTAGATGCATAATGTTAATTTTAGGACAGTGTTCAAGGTGTAACACAAATATAAACTTATCAGTTAGTTATCTTTGTTTTAAAATTCAGCCCAATGATGCCAACTGCCTTTCTTTTTCTAAATTTTTACAATCAACTGAATACGTGTTTACGTTAAAACAGCCGCTGGTCATATGACGAATATCTGCTAATTCGTTGTCTTGAGACAAGCGGTAGTAGTGCAGTGTCGTTTAGATATATATTTTGTACCTGTATCCCTTGTGGAAGCTGTTTGTATTCTAACAGTCTCAGTGTAAAAAATAATTTAGAATGTTTATTCTTTGTTACATGCTTTACGAACACATGTATTAATTAATAAAGCGCGTGTCTCAAACACGTGAGATGTTTTGTGTGTGTGCGTGCGTGTTTTTTCAGGGAATATTTGTTAGTAAATTAATTTTTTAAATTACTAAACCAATAAGAGTATATATTATGTTATATTGACAATTTTCCCAACGAGGATTCTGTATACCATACTTCTTGAAAATCCTCTAAAAGGATCTTATCAAAAACTGACCGTAAGGTTGGTGATAAGCGCGTTCTCTTTTGTGGATTCTGGGAAAATTATAATTTTATCTCCTCCACTTTTAGTTTGTATTGGTATATCTAATAAAGACAGAAAATATTCAGGTTATTAAATTCAACTTTTATCATTACGTGTCTTATTCTATTGATATTATGTACATGTACAGGGTGTTCCAGAAAAAAGATTCCATATGCTGAAGTTGGATAAAACTATTATTGCTAAAAGTAAATAGCTGAAACCTTGTATTTCATTATGAAGTTTATAATAACAAATATCAGGCTTAGTGACTCTTGAAAATCATTTGTTTAAGATACTATCTACTACTTACTATCATTTAGATCACGAATGCACGTGAGAGATCTATACTAACAGTAGATTAGTGTGGGGACAAAAAAATTCAAAACCTGAACTGCGAAATGGCCAGGATCGCTAAAGTTGCCCCCCCCCCCCATGGAAGAAAGTTATATTATAAGAATGTAAGGTCCCCCGGCTTATTATCTTGGGGATCTACAATGACTTTCAAATATTTCACTCGGTACGAAGAAAAGTTTTGAATTTTGAGAGCAGATTGTCAAACAGACCTTTCTTGATGACATTGTATGGTAGATTTGGATAACATTTGAAAGATTATTTGACAGGAATTTTAAGGTCATGTACTGAACACTTCAATATAGCCCTATATTGGAATTTCGAACTTTAAATCCATTTAAAATTTATAAATATATAATATTGATTGCATTAGATCTAAGAATATTATTTTAAGATACACATTTAAGATATGAGATTATAGATATATTTATATTAACTAATATAAATTTGTTCAAACCACATAAAGAAAATATAACAATGGCATTATAAAATATAATCATACAATGCTTTTCTTTTTTAGATTAAGACTGAATTTATTTGCTGAATTGTAATGGCGCAAGCAACATGTACACGAAAAAATAAGGCTTATTGCTTGATTTTAGTGACTGTGTGCTCACCACCTATAGTGTCATTATGAAATAGTATCTCCTCATTAGAGATAATCTTCTAGAAGATGGAAGAAAAGATGAACCATCAGTGTCAGAGATTCCCGAACTGGTTGCAAATAGATTAGAATTTGTCTGGAACATGATAGCACACAAAAGAATCATTCGGAGGATCAGAAGTTATCGTGACAAGTACAAAGCAATTCTCAAACAACCAAAATTGTGACAGAATGAGGAGTCCGACTAAGAGATATTAAAGCAAAATCTCTGTTTTGATATTGTAACTTATGTGTTCCAGTTGCTTGAGAAAGACAATTCTTTGAGGTCATCATCTGTTGGACCTTTGAATGGAGGACGTTTTCTCACAGAATCAGATGACATACTTTGAGACATACTCAGGAAAGTATGTTAGAGAGTTTGACATATCAGCTGCAGCTAGTGCAAGTGCTGTTATTCAAGAACTGGGACTGAGTGATAAAGAAGATACATCCTGTGTTAT
Organism: Limulus polyphemus; assembly: GCF_000517525.1. NCBI lineage: Eukaryota > Metazoa > Arthropoda > Merostomata > Xiphosura > Limulidae > Limulus > Limulus polyphemus. The sequence goes on along the minus strand of NW_013668420.1, from coordinate 134,233 downwards.
CGATAAGAGGAAAGTATCATCCATCAACATCCATGGAGGGACATGTATATTGGTCACGTTGCGCCTCCTGCTTCAACTACAGAAACCCCAAAGATGAGTACAATTGACCGACAACATCCATTGAGAGACATGTGTATTGGTCACGTTGCGCCTCCTGCTTCAACTACAGAAACCCCAAAGATGAATACAATTGACCGACAACATCCATTGAGAGACATGTGTATTGGTCACATTGCGCCTCCTGCTTCAACTACAGAAACCCCAAAGATGAGTACAATTGACCGACAACATCCATTGAGAGACATGTGTATTGGTCACGTTGCGCCTCCTGCTTCAACTACAGAAACCCCAAAGATGAGTACAATTGACCGACAACATCCATTGAGAGACATGTATATTGGTCACGTTGCGCCTCCTGCTTCAACTACAGAAACCACAAAGATGAGTACAATTGACCGACAACATCCATTGAGAGACATGTATATTGGTCACGTTGCGCCTCCTGCTTCAACTACAGAAACCACAAAGATGAGTACAATTGACCGACAACATCCATTGAGAGACATGTATATTGGTCACGTTGCGCCTCCTGCTTCAACTACAGAAACCCCAAAGATGAGTACAATTGACTTTTTCCCATCCATTGATGTTCAGCTTGAGGATTTATTATCAGTAGGACGTGATGGAACAAATATAAATACAGACTCAAACAATGGAACAATCTGGCACCTAGAGATTAATCTCAAGAAACCACTTCAATGGCTAATGTGTCTTCTACACATGAAACCCCCCCCCCGTCATTTACTTGGGACATTAGACGATGCAAATGTTAACCCAAATGCATTTTGAGTTCCAATGGGAAAGACGCTGATGATTGCCAGCCTATTACAGCTCCTGATTCGACAAGCGTTGATGATGAAATAAAAGCAATTTTTTACACTGTTCTTCAATGGAACGCCTACTTTGCACATAATGAAAATGTACTTTTAGCCACGTTTACAGATGAAAGAACCTGGGCTAAGGAAGGTATTGGCAGCAAGATTGGAGCCCTCTCAGGATCTACGAAAATTTGTGGTTCCCTGAACTGAATTTTGATGCAACTGATTACATCAATCTTATCAGAAGGACCCCAGATGCACGACATGACTAGAAGCATTGCAGAAATAACACTTAAAATGTTCAATGCTGACAAGAAACTCCAAAAACTCAGTTTCTTGTGAGTGTGAAATGAGCATCTGTTTATGGTCAGAAACAGAGAGATGGATTTATACAAGTAAGAATTGAAGTGCCTTAAAAAATTTGTTTCGAAATCAATTATAGTACAAGCCAGGAATGAACTAATATGGCCTTGAACGGTTGGGTGGTTGGGCATGGGTGTGTGGTACTCATTTCGTATTTGATTACCTCTTTGCGGTGATTGAATTCTGAGTGATTTTGACACCAAATATGTCTTAATCAGAAAACAAACAAACTACATCATAGTTATGTATTATGCCAAATATCCACATGCTTATATTTTCAAGATCACTCAGGTGATAAGGCTAAGGGAATGTGCTTTCATCACAATAGGTTTCTAGTTATTAGGAAATTTTCTCCACAAAATATATTTCATCCTATTAATTTGAACCACCCTACTGTACATAGCTTGCTAAATCTAGTAATCTGTCTATTAAATAATTTCCATCTCATATATTTATATGGCTTTATGTAGACAGTTTTAGGGGAAATTCATTAAAGTTCTAGGCTTACAGCGTGAGTGTCAGTTTTCCGTTAATGTAGTTTACTTAATGTTAACTTTTCTTCAATAATTATATCTATTGTAGAACAAAAATTAACAATATACGTAATGATATTTATTATTAACTGAAACAATTGGACTTACATGTTTATTGCTATCATTAGTTCTCTTTGAAATTTCACCAAAGCAAGTCCTGATCTACTTATTCAACTTTTGTCTCAGCTGTTTGTGACTTCGCCGAACCAAATCCTGATCAATTTATTCAACTTTTGACTCAGCTGTTTGTGACTTCGCCGAACCAAATCCTGATCAATTTATTCAAGATTTAGAACAACTGTATGTGACTTCACTTGAGCAAGTCCTGAACTATTTACTGAACTTAGCTGTTTACAAACTGAGCTGTTTGTGACTTCACCAAACAAAATCCTGATTTATTTATTCAACTTTTGAGGCAACTGTTTGTGACTCTTTTTGGAGCTGCTTGTGAGTTCAATTGTGGATGTTTTCTTACTTGCATTAATAGTTTGTGAATCCTTTGTAATTAAATAACAAAACTGTTGTTATGATAATCCTGTACTCTTCCGAAGATAGCTTGAATTTCAGACATATAAGAAGGCTAAAGATCAATGTTCGGCATCACTCAATATGCTTCACAAAACTTACTAATCCGACTGGCAGATCAAAGACCTGAAAACCGAGACTACGATGCACTACTTGTATGTCACCACCCGAAAAGCTGGTGCAAGAAATTATATATAAATACATAAGTAATTTGTTTTCAACAGTAACTCGTTGAGTGAAAGACATTTCGGACTTTTACTCACAGCAATCCAGATTCCAGATCAAGTCAAATAAGATTTATGTGTTTCATTAATTATGGACGGATATTAATTAATTTGTTTATTTATTTATTTGAATATTTATGGATGAACACTATTGTGTTTGCCAAGTATCACATGTTTCACTGTTTAAGGGCAGGTATTATTGCGTTTATCCAGTGTACCGTATTTTCTAAATATCATATGTTTCACTGTTTAAAGACAGATTTTATTGTATTTATCAAAGGTACCGCATTTTTAGATAGCATAAGTTTCACTGTTTAAGGGTGGATATTATTGTGTTTCTCACGTACTATATATTTTGCTGTTTATGGATGATATTATTGTGTTTGTTCAATATCATATGTTTCATTGTTTATGGGTGGATATTATTTTGCTTGTCAGCTATTATATGTTTCAATGTTTACTATTTTGAAGCCCCCCAGTGGGACAGCGGTGTGTGTGCGGACTTACAACGCTAGAATGCGGGTTTCGATACCCGTGGTGGGCAGAGCATTGTGTTGCTTTGTGCTTAACTTCAAACAAACAAACAAGCTAGTTTGATATTATTGACTTTATCAAGTATTTACACATTTTTTCAGGTGTTATATGTTTAACTAATTTTGGGTGATATTACAGTATTTGTCAGATGTTATGACCCAGTTCTTGTAAGCGAATTTTGTTGTTTGTTCGGTGTTATATGGTGGGGTTGATATTCGGGTATTTTACAGGTTTTATATAACTGACTACTTTGGGATGAATATTATTCCACGTGTTTATCTTGTGTTGCACTTTCTATGAGTGGATAAGGGTTATCGGGTGTTATATAACCTATAACTTCATATCTCCTACGCCCTGTACACAAATACTAACATGTGTGACTAAGAATGGCCTATGAACTCAGATTTGATGCGTTTTGTACACAAATATCACTTATAATATCAGATTTGATGCACCTTATATACAAACATTAATGTATGTAAGTATAGCTTATAACGTTGGATTTGATGCTCTTTACATAACAAAATTATGTATTATATACAAACAGCATATGTGACTTTGATATCATATGCCATCTACACAAATATAATACTCATGACTAAGAATCACCTTAAATATATGATTTACATATATTACGTTTTGAAAGATTTTAAGACAGTTTCTTTTGACGTTTTTGAGTTTTCACTTAAAAATGTACCAATGTGTCATTTACAACTTTGGTATTTTGAGTTGTTAAAATGTACCTTTAGCAATTGTTAATCCTTAGTTAGTAGAACCCTCATCTGGCAGATGTAGAAATGGGACTAGCACAGAAAAACTGAAACTCAGCTAATGCTCATCCCACGACCCTAAAATAATGCCCGAGGCTAGGCCTTATTTATAAGAGGGAAGAATGTGGTAGTGAGTTGTTAAAACATGCCATATTACGGCTACAGAGGGTTGAGTGCGTTATATTCAAACAATTTTAAATATGCAAACAACAAGTTACGTGACCATCACAGCCAATATAAAGTTGTGGCGGAACGGATGCATAAGAATTACATACATTGCTTGGCGTTTCACATGTAGTGTGGTGGCCCCGAAAATCTTTTGCTTTGGGAAGAGTATGAAACAGTTCTTTTCGACCCAAAATGTTAATACACTCAGATATTAAATATGTGTTCAGATTGGGGATTCCGAATTTTCAAAACGGAGATATCCTTTGGAAATTAACGTAATATGAATCAAATTAGGACACCAGAATTATTCAGAAAGAGACCTGCAATACGTCGCACCGCAGCTGTGATAGGCAAAGTGTTCGTATTATAACAGGTGATAATTCACGAACACAAAGGACACTGCCAAAAGTCATCCACGTGCCCCAGGCAACGGTAATCAACATAACCAAGAAGGATCTCCATCTGAAAACGAGGCCAATATAAGATTCCTATCCTTAGCTCCAGTTCAACCGTTGCACAAAGCAGATGAAGAACAAAACTAGTGTTTATGCTATTCTATATGGAGACTGGTCAAGTGGCCGAATGCAGGACATTAGTTTATTTTTATGCAACCATACAGTTAAAACAGTCACTGGGAAACCTTCGTCCTTATACTTTATATGTGTTATAGAAACGACACAGGGACAAGCGGTATGAATTGGACGTGAAAGCCTTGTGATGGGGATTTTCCAACGGAAACTAGGTTAGGTCATTATCGAGATGCATGTTCTTCAGGGTAAGCATGCTCGGCCGTAGAAAGCTGGGCTCTAACGACGTGTTGAGGCTAAAAAAATATTTTTGATATAGCGTATTCAACCGCTTTAGCAGGTTAGCCCGACTCTTAATTTCAGGTTCGTAGGTTCGAGTTCTACTTTGAACATCAGTTTTTTTTGCATGCAGTAATTTCAAGTTCTTCAATCTTCCGCGAACAGGAGTTGAACCCAGAACTGCTATTTACCACTGTTGCAGAGGCTGGTAATAAATATTTGGGTTTGACATGAGCTTCGTTAAAACCTTGGGGCTTGCTTTAACAGAGTGAGAAATATGTGTGAAAATGAAGAAAAGCTTGTAAGCAACAGTTGCTTCATAGAATCATAAAATATTTTCCTCGAATTTAGTCTGAAAATGTTAAGCAACTATAAAATATGAAGAAGGTTCACTGTTCTCTTTACTAATTGAACAACTTACATCTGGAAAAGAATAAACAAAATTTATTTTGTCAATACTATTGATAGACGATACTTCTCAAACTTGTTTGATAGCTTTTGAGAAGTTTCTTATCAGATTTAAAGACAGTCAATCTTTCCTTAAACTGGCACTCGACTCGCAATCTGTAATTGCCGTCCCACCAAACATGCTCGCCCCTTTCAGCCGTGGAGGCGTTATAATGTGACGGTCAATCCCATTATTCGTTGGTAAAAGAGTAGCCCAAGAATAGGCAGCGGGTGATGTTGACGAGCTGCCTTCCCTCCAGTCTATCACTGCTGAATTAGGGACAAATAGCACAGATAGCCATCGTATAGCTTTGCACGAAATTCAAAACAAATCAAACTTTCCTTAAACTATATATATATATAACGAAAGGAGTCTACCTTATTTCGTATGAAGAACACTATAATCTAACATCACAAAATATACTTTTTTAAATAAAATGATTTAATTAACAAGTATTAATAGTTATTGAATATTTGAAGAGCACTATGTATGATAGAACGAAAAAAACTGACACTTTGATAATAATTCAAAATTCAAATTATTCTCTCTAGTTTTTTTTCAATAGGACGTAAACTTTACTACTTCTTGGTGGTTTTATTCCAAGTATGAAGTGTAGAACTTGAATTAATATCATAAAGTATGATCATTTTCAAACTTTGAAGCTGTGTAAAGTGGCTTGCCACTATTACATTTAATGTGAGCGACAACACGAATCATTCAAACTGAAATAATACCCTTTTTTTAGATGTTCTGTTCCAAATCATGACCACCACTTGCTAACACCTATCACTCTTTATCAACAGTGAAACTGAGTTCACGTGCCAGAGTCGTGGGCGCCATATTAGAGACAACACCCGAAGAAAAGTCACGTGCTTTAGAATAATTTATCAGTGAAACTTCCACAAGGGCTGGAATTAATTATTCATCACTGGTATCTCAGACGTTAAAGGTCACCAACAGAGGAATATATATATATATAAATCACACAGAAATCTAAGATAAATTATCTACACAATACAAGAGTAACATAGTTTATTTGTTGGCTTCATAATAATGTAACTTGACTTAATATACAGTGCTATTATACTACTATAATGGACAAGGTTTTGTACGTAAATTGCTCTTTGATGAAAATAACAAGACAATACCACTTATTCACTGACTATAGTTAATGTATCAGTTTCATTGATAATATATCGCTAGCTACAACACCTGAAACGTTTGCCAGAAAATACTTATTATTTAGTAATGATTACCCCACCCCCAATCCCCCAGTATTGTATCAGTCTCTAAGTTCGCGAGGCATTCTTTTGGGGAATTGTCAGGTGTTCCTTTCAGTGCAACATCGAGTTTTCTCACCTTGCGTGGTGTTTTACGAGATCTTGTTCCGGACGTTACCCTCCTACATAACAAAAGGAGCTAGAGTGGTTGCCCCAACAAATATCAACTGTTTTTTAACCGTGTCCAAGAGAAGTTTTCTGGCCAGTTAAACTGCTTGTTCCACTAACTTTATATATAAAGAGATAGGTAAGTCCAAAAAGAGAGAGAAAATATTTATTTAACTCTAGCTTCTATTCAATTGTTAGCCGTAAAGAAAATTCAAGAAAAGAAGATTTAGCTAAGATGAGCAGTCAGGTTTTATACAATATTTACTGAACAAGAAACTAGCCAGAATGAACAGTAAGCTTTTATGTAGTACTTATTATACAGGATACTAGCAGATATGACCAGTCAGATTTTATATAATACTTATCAAATAACATTTTAGCCAGGATGAACAGTAACATTTAATATAATCCTCATCAAAAAAGATTCTAGCCAGAATGAACAGTCAGATTTTATATGATATTTATTAAATAAGATATTAGCCACGATGAACATTCGGGTTTTATATATTACTAATTAAAGAAGATTATCGCCAGAATGAGCAGCCACATCTTATATAATTCGTATTAAGTAATATACTAGCCAGGATGAACATTCGGGTTTTATATATTACTAATTAAAGAAGATTATCGCCAGAATGAGCAGCCACATCTTATATAATTCGTATTAAGTAATATACTAGCCAGGATGAACAGTCAGGTTTTATACAATATTTATTAAAGACAATTCTAGCCAGAATTAACAACCATATTTTATATAAATCTTATTAAAAAAGATTCTCGCTAGAATGAACAACCAGATTTTATATATTATTTGTTAAAAACGATTCTAGCACGATGAACAGACTAATTTTATATAATATTTATTAAGTAATATACTAGCCAGAATGTACAACCAGATTTTAGACAATGTTTATTAAAGAAGATTCAAGCTAGAATGAACAACAAGATTTTATATAATATTTATTAAGTAAGATCTGTTTCGGAATTGCTTTTGAAATTACGAAACATAAACTTCTTTAGTACTTGTTTGAAACCCACCACAAGACCAACTTCTAGTATACCTTGACTTTATGTTTTAAGATATGAGTGTATCACAAATCCAACTTCTAGTATACCTTGATTTTATGTTTTAAGATATGAGTGTACCACAAGACCAACTTCTGGTATACCTTGATTTTATGTTTTAAGATATGAATGTACCACACGTCCAACTTCTGGTATACCTTGATTTT
>NW_013668420.1:124689-125555 GCF_000517525.1 Limulus polyphemus | reverse complement strand
TTCTAGTATACCTTGACTTTATGTTTTAAGAAATGAGTGTACCACAAGACCAACTTCTAGTATACCTTGACTTTATGTTTTAAGAAATGAGTGTACCACAAGACCAACTTCTAGTATACCTTGACTTTATGTTTTAAGAAATGAGTGTACCACAAGACCAACTTCTAGTATACCTTGAATTTATGTTTTAAGATATGAGTGTATCACAAATCCAACTTCTAGTATACCTTGACTATATGTTTTAAGATATGAGTGTACCACAAGTCCAACTTCTAGTATACCTTGATTTTATGTTTTAAGAAATGAGTGTACCACAAGACCAACTTCTAGTATACCTTGACTTTATGTTTTAAGAAATGAGTGTACCACAATACCAACTTCTAGTATACCTTGATTTTATGTTTTAAGATATGAGTGTACCATAAGACCAACTTCTAGTATACCTTGATTTTATGTTTTAAGATATGAGTGTACCACAAGACCAACTTCTAGTATACCTTGATTTTATGTTTTAAGATATGAGTGTATCACAAATCCAACTTCTAGTATACCTTGACTTGATGTTTTAAGATATGAGTGTACCACAAGTCCAACTTCTAGTATACCTTGATTTTATGTTTTAAGATATGAGTGTATCACAAATCCAACTTCTAGTATACCTTGAATTTATGTTTTAAGATATGAGTGTACCACAAGACCAACTTCTAGTATACCTTGACTATATGTTTTAAGATATGAGTGTACCACAAGTCCAACTTCTAGTATACCTTGATTTTATGTTTTAAGATATGAATGAGTGTACCACAAGACCAACTTCTAGTATACCTTGATTTTATGTTTTAAGATATGAATGAGTGTACCACAAG
>NW_013668420.1:111392-123772 GCF_000517525.1 Limulus polyphemus | reverse complement strand
AAAATAATATTCATTTTTTTCTATCATGTAAGGATTTTTTTACAAATCGGGAAGAAAGAAAAAACTTACGTGGATCAAATTATTATTTTGTTTACCACAATGAACATTTTTTATTATTATGCTTGTTGACAAAAATACAAACAAACTGAAGAACACTGGTGTCAAACGAATATGCATCCTCATTCATCCTGATTGTGTGTGAAATCTACGTCTTTTAGTCTCAAAACTACGTGTTGTGGTTTCTCTTTTGTGTATTGCGTTACGATGTTTTGTGAAAAATCAGTACCTGATGGAGAAAAATGGATATCATTTTCGGATTCAGCGTAGAGGAATTACTGTGGAACATGCAAATATTTCATGACAATAAAACCATCGCAGGCCTGTGTTATCATTAACTTCTGATCAAAACAAGGTACCTACATACATCAGAACTAAAACTCAACCCACAAATTAATATAGCTAATTTAGCATCCCAGTCTAAGTAGAAGTATACAATTTCACAAAATAAAAACGTCTACTGACCAAGATATTGATTCCTTAGTTGGGTACCTCGTTGTTACCGATAATTTCGGTCGTAATCCCAATAATATCTCATGAGGTTCGGCCAGCTTATAGCCAGTTATAGTTTCGGTACCAATGCAGGGGTTAAACTCAAGATTCAGATTGTAAACAACACGTGTTGAATGATTAGATTATGGAGTGATCAACAGAGGTCACAAAGCTTGCCTTAACGCTTTCATATACATGTGAAAGTTATTCCATTGGTATTTTGGCAATAAATCTAGAAAAAAGAAAGCTTTTAATTATTTCAGCCAACGTTTCGCCATTGCTGTTTGATGTGAAAGTGAACGTATATTTTTTCATCAAACAGCTATTGTACTTCTACTAACCCTGAAGAAGCCGCAATGGCGAAACGTTGGCTAAAATGACAAGTTTTTCATTATTATCTGGAGAGTAAAGGTGGTTTTCTTATTCTTCTAAATTTATTGCCACAATCTCTAAATCACTCCAAGTACGTATTATAAATTCTGAAGTATTCTATTGGTAGTGTTAACAGAAAATATAGTAAGTTTGGTAACTACATATTAGATGTACTTCCTCAGATTCCCTGAAAGTGTTCTGTTTCAAGAGTAAATAAAACCAAAATTAAGTGTAAAACTATTTTTTATTTCTTGCTCTTGAAGTTCATATGTCATACTGTGTTCTAACTTACAGCTATCTACAAGAACGTGATTCATGGCACGAGCACATTCTACTGACGTCACGACAGTATAAATTGCAACGTTAAGCGTCCCTTATGTGGCGTCATTTTAGTCTCTACTGACTGACTGACAGACAACACACTACTCTATAGTGTTGCGAGTGGTTAAATTTAATCGTATGTCGTTTATAATAACTTGCCTCAGATTGGACACATGTATGAATTACCCCATACGTATCTCTTATGTGTTTATTATTTTTACACTTTTAAACATGCGGTCACGTGATTCACGTGGAACTTTAAGTCAGAGCATTTCGTTATTTTGTAGCAGAACACGGTGCAATACGGTGTTATGTATCTTTACCCGATGGGCATGCCGATCTAGGTCACGTGTCCTCCCTGACCCACATCGTTTGTCTGTTTCTCGTAAAGCAGTAAGCCGCTCGTGCATCTAATTCACCCTGTCAACTCACAGTGACGGCGAATGGTGTTTGTCCGTCGTAATGGGCTTCAATGAAAATGAATGGTTGACGGATGCACGCCACTTACAAACTTATTAAAAACGTACAACTTGAATGTTGGAATTATAAATAACTGCAGCAGATAGTGAAACTGGACGAGCGCCAAATCCCAAGTTAAAAAAGTTGCCATGTATAAACAGGCAAATCACTAAGTCCAATTTAGAGGAGAGTAAAGATTAAAAGACGTTCGCTTGTCTTAAAAAACAACAAAAAACATGAGCTTTATATTGATATCCATTACAAATCTCCACTTAAAATGATCTTGCGTAGAAATAAATCAGCCTTGCTATTTTCTCCTCTCAGTGGCACAGCAGTATGTCTGCAAACTTACAACGCTAGAAACCGGGTTTCGATACCCGTGGTGGGCAGAGCACAGATAACCCATTGTGTAGCTTTGTGCTTAACTACAAATAAAAAATAAACTCTTCTCATTTTCAAATTATCTTCTTTTACTTTAGATTTATTGATAGTTTAATTACTGAAAAACTTACAACGTTTTACATAATGAGAGAAGCCATATATGAAGCTAAAGTTATTGGCTTCTCTCATTATGTAAAACGTTGTAAGCTTTCAGTAATTAAACTATCGTATATGAAGTAACGGTGTATTTGAAATCGGTGAACTTAAAACAAAACCTCTTTTCTTATTTATTTATTTTAAATCTATACTCTTCATAGTTAAATCGAACAACATTATATATTTTAGCACATGTATAAACTTGTTAAAATGGAATAGGACGTTTTCGCTCCTTATCTCACCCCAAAGATGACTCTGTAAACGTCAAGATTTTTTTTTGGAACAAACACATTCTTATTTTTCTACTCCTGATTTTGCATTTTGAAGCGTGAGTAAAAAAGTTATAAGGTAAATTAGTACATTCGTTGCATAGCGACTATAAGAACTAAAATATGCAGTAAAGTAAGGAATAACTTTAAGTGCATTAATTGATATTTTCTATGTCGAGAAAACATTGGCTGAGATACCAGAGGGATTGCTAGACAATTCGGGATTTATGATTTGAGATCGTTACCACAAATGATAAGATTATTAAATATCTATCATTATGATAACCAAGTGGAAATATTAAACATAACTTTTCGATTAACAAAGATCTCATGAAACACTACATATTTGGTTAAAGTTATCACAAACTTTTCTATTTATGAATTAATAATAAAATTTTCTCTTGAAGACTGTTCTTTTTCTCCTTAATGAATGAAAATGAAACAGGATTTTAAATAAGAAATTACGAGGATACGAAAACGTCCTCAAGTAACATATGTTGGTACAGTGGAAAAGTAATTAATGATGCGAGGCGTAAATTGTTACGGTGATACGAAAACTTCCTCAAGTAACATATGTTGGTACAGTGGAAAAGTAATTAATGATGCGAGGCGTAAATTGTTAATGATTTATTTTCCAAGAATGAATTTAAAGTTGACTTCACTGAAAAGGTATAATCTTAATTGCTGTTCTGGTAAATACGTCAAATAACGGAGTCCATTTTTTGAAACTTGGACTTCTAGCCTTTGCAATAAATTTAGCAAGAACTGATTAAACTAATTAGGAGCTAGGAAGCTGAGCGTCACCTCCCGTCATTTATAGTTTGTGACCTTGAGAACCTAAAGTGGTTGACTGGTGAATATTTCATAGAATCTCTGGCGAATCAACGTTATGACCCATTAATAACAGAGGTCTGGATCTCATCCTCAGAAAGTCGTATTATTGAGGATTACGCTGTACTGAATTCTGCTATCATAATGGCGATGTATTAGAAGGTTTCTAAGTGTAAACATATGTTAAGTATGGCGAACGATAAAACATAGTTTTTGGCCAGATATTTAATTCACCTTTCTAACATTCTAAACTAAATGTTAAATCAAATAGATTTTGCTTGTAGTTTGGTATAAAGAGAATAACTGAAAGAGAATAATTTAAAATGTTACAGGAAGACCAGGAAATATTTTCGAAATTGTCACGTGCCTTCAGAAGTCATCTGTGTTACACTGTAGAGAGCAATGTGAGATGAATTTTGGATGTGATGCATGTTAACAAAATTCACGACGAAAATGGCCTCGAATGACCTCAAGGATAATGTTGCAGGGTACACCAAGAGCACTTCATTCTATAATATTACCGATTGCTTTCATTCATCTCTCCACTTCTGAATTCTTTAACTATAGCGATATTGTTGCAGGGTACACCAAGAGCACTTTATTCCATAATATAACCGATTGCTTTCATTCATCTCTCCACTTCTGAATTCTTTAACTATAGCGATATTGTTGCAGGGTACACCAAGAGCATTTCATTCCATAATATTACCGATTGCTTTCATTCATCTATCCACTTCTGAATTATTTAACTATAGCGATAATGTTGCAGGGTACACCAAGAGCACTTCATTCCATAATATTACCGATTGCTTTCATACATCTCACCACTTCTGAATTCTTTAACTATAGCGATAATGTTGCAGGGTACACCAAGAGCACTTCATTCCATAATATTACCGATTGCTTTCATACATCTCACCACTTCTGAATTCTTTAACTATAGCGATATTGTTGTAGAGTCCACAGCACTTCATTCCATATTATTAACGGCTACTTTCCTACACCTAAACATTTCTGAATTATTTACCTTTCAGTGGACTTCTTGATCAGCCGGTATACACGAATGCACGTTCCTAAGTGTAGTTTAGAATAATGCAACGTCTACTGATACAATTTTAGTGACAAAATCATATAGGACACATCTATGATATCCACGAACAGAACTACACATTAAACAGACTCAGAGAATATTACATGACAATGACTGTATTAATATTTACCTAACAGCAGTATGTAACATATGCGTTGTCATAGGTGCTAAGTTCTAATTGTGTAAGTGTCATAGGTGCTGAGTCTTAGTTGTGTGTCATAGGTGCTAAGTCCTAATTGTGTAAGTGTCATAGGTGCTGAGTTCTAATTGTGTAAGTGTCATAGGTGCTGAGTCTTGGTTGTGTAAGTGTAATAGGTGCTGAGTCTTAACTGTGTAAGTGTCATAGGTGCTGGGTCTTAGTTGTGCAAGTTTCATAGGTGCTGAGTCTTAGTTGTGTGTCATACGGGCTGAGTCTTAGTTGTGTAAGTGTAATAAGTGCTAAGTCTTAATTGTGTAAGTGTACGAATAGTTCTTTCGTATTTCAACTTAACAACAAGTTTTGACACTACATTTGTAACATTTTAAAACACAAGCAAATATATTTATACAAATAGGTGTGTGTTTAATTTACCTAGCACACTTTGAGTACATAAATTCGTTCAACAATTATTCAAATAATCAAAACTTCCACTGTTGGTATTTTACTAAGTATAAAGACATCCAGTGCCATACATTAGTGCTTCTATTCTTTAATCAAAGCCTAGTTCTTTGCTCCCGTACACATCTCCATCCCCTGGTGTACTGTAAAGTGCCGAGATAAAAGTATCGTTGCAGCTAATAACACGTGCGGGGGGTTGTATCTTTTTCTCGGGGGTCCCTTTTCCACACCATTTCGAGCCATCATCGAAGTGGCATGACTATAATGATGCTTCACAATACTTCTGTCTTTGATAAGCGAATGCAAATGTAGATGAAATAGTGTGTCGTTGGCCAATGCCTTTGGGATCAAAGATCAAAAAGCGTCCACGTCATCTGTCGCCAGTATTTGGCAATGTTTAGTTATTGGACCCGCTCACTTCTCAGCCTCTTGTTTCACGCTCCTTACGATACCGCGGGGACAAGCAAACGTAGTCAAGGGAACAGTATTCTACATTCTAGTGTGCTTTTATATAACAACCTACAGGCGTTTTGCATTCTTTCATCACTTCTATAAAGTAGAAGAGAATATCTAAGAGCCCATATTCTTCACGCTCAGCCAGACGTCAATACTTAGGAAGTTCACAAGCTAGTCGACAAGGTTAAACTCCGCGAATTCCCGGCGGTATTTTAAAATCTATTGGCTTTTAGAGGCGCTGTACAAAAGTTTTTTCAATGGTTTTCTTACTCCAGTTTATGGGTAATAGAAAGCTAACCTATGGATTTAGCAAGTTGAGAACATTGAAACTGAGAAATGAATATACATTAATGGAGACTATACTAAAGTCTTTTCAGTTCTTATAAAATCCATTAAAAATCAACATACATTAAAATACGTTATATCTTAATATAAAGCTTATCCTGAGTTTGATTTACATTAAGCCAAGATTTTAATATTTGTGTATCTTCAGAAAGTCTTGTGAGCAACGTAGTCGTTATTGAGATTATTTAGCGATATTCCAAACTCAAATTTACTAAAAAACCAGTTTTTTTTGGTTGTTCTTCAATAATTTCTTGATATCCGTACATTTATAAGGTGTTCTTCAATAATTTCTTGGTATTCGTACATTTATAAGGTGTTCTTCAATAATTTCTTGATATCCGTACATTTATAAGAAAAAAAAATCGGATTCGTTCGTTTAGTTTAATTATATTAACATTTATATTTACTAGCAACATGTTCAATAAAATGTTTTTAAAATGTTATTCTATCTTGACTGGTTGGATAACCCGGCCAACATCATCTGTTGAATAATTCGCAAACATTTCAATGAAACTTTCAAAATATCATAGCAACAGACAACTTACAAGTGAGTAAAATGACTGTTTTAGATCAGAAATTGTCTTGTAAAATAATATGACACCAAAATAAAACCACTTTTGTTAGTTAGCTGGTTTTTTTTTACCAGTAACACTTGTTAAAAACAACATTTGTTCTTTAACCAGTAAACTTTGCACGATATTGTTACATAAAAAAACTTCTGCTAACGTTAGCACGCTTCACAACTCAATAGAAACATAAAGCTTACCTGAAACCTACGCATGTCCCGAGGATTTCCTGCATTTTTCAGACAATTCTGGTTACACTTGAGAAAGAGTTTAAGGAAAAACCTAGAAAAACATTTAAAAAGATTTAATACCATGTTTTAATACCAGTAAATATTCTTCAAATAAATAACAAAAAAAAAACCTTATTTGTTATCTCAGTAGTTTGCAAAAACAATATACGAAAATGATGCCTGGTGCAACGCTTATAAAACTGTGGATATAATTATGTACTGCGTAGTATGCAGTTTTGCAATTTCTTGTAAAATAATACATTTTGACTGTTTATTTGAATTCCGCGCAAAGCTACACCCTAGCCGTCCGTAATTTAGCAGTGAAAGACTAGAGGGAATGCAGCTAGTCATCACCACCCACCGCCAACTCTTGGGTTACTCTTTTACTAACGAATAGTTGGATTGACCGTCATATTATAACGCTTCCAGGGCCGAAAGGACGAGCATGTTTGGTGGAATGGGGATTCGAACCCGCAAGTCTCAGATCTTCAAAAACTGAAAAATATAATTGACCGAAAATTTTTTTAATTAGAGAGCCTTGATTCATTGAACACAAACGTAAGCGAAACGTCTCATCATTACAGATAGTCAGGTTTAGGACTATCCATCATTGGACTTAATGTATCCTACTGTAAAAAGAGTACAGGATTATTTTCTTATGATAATATTGATTTATCCAATAGTTGATTGTTACAAGTTTTATCGTTTTTTATCCATGTGTGCTGTGTATTATTTCCTATCAAATGCTGCTTCTAGGAAAGATGAAACAGTTTACACTGACATAATCTAACATAATTCCAAAGTTAAGCATCAAATGTCAACTGATATTATTAGTAAATCACATCAAATCATTAAAAGCTGACGCATTTTATTTTTCATGCTTAAATTATGATATCTTCAACATTTTATATTTCGTAAAAAAAAAAGAAGAAAAAACGCGTATACCAAACCGAACTGTACACTTGGAGCTATACAATGTTAATGTAGTGCATGAAGACGTTGGGTTTTCATTGATTATTGGCAAAGTTTAAGGACTAAATTTGACCTTTGAAAGAGGAAACAAACCTCTCTCTCTTACTTACCACAACGAACTTATGAGTATGAGAAATGTTTTACGCCAACATCAAATAAGGCAAACAAAGACTTATGAGTAAGAGAAATGTTTTACGCCAACATCAAATAAGGCAAACAATGACTTATGAGTATGAGAAATGTTTTACGCCAACATCAAATAAGGCAAACGATGACTTATGAGTATGAGAAATGTTTTACGCCAACATCAAATAAGGCAAACAATGACTTATGAGAATGAGAAATGTTTTACGCCAACATCAAATAAGGCAAACAATGACTTATGAGTATGATAAATGTTTTACGCCAATATCAAATAAGGCAAACAATGACTTATGAGTATGAGAAATGTTTTACGTCAACATCAAATAAGGCAAACAATGACTTATAAGTATGAGAAATGTTTTACGCCAACATCAAATAAGGCAAAAGATGACTTATGAGTATGAGAAATGTTTTACGCCAACATCAAATAAGGCAAACAATGACTTATGAGTATGAGAAATGTTTTACGCCAACATCAAATAAGCCCAACAATCACTTATGAGTATGAAAAATGTTTTACGCCAACATCAAATAAGCCCAACAATGACTTATAAGTATGAGAAATGTTTTACGCCAACATCAAATAAGCGCAACAATGACTTATAAGTATGAGAAATGTTTTACGCCAACATCAAATAAGGCAAACAATGATAATAATACAAATAATATTAAAATTTGATAAAGGCTGAGTACAATATGTTACTTCAGCAGTAGATTCGACAATTCCAAAAAAAAAGCACCATCGATTTACTTAACACTATAGCACGTGTTTTGAATAAATATCATTGGAATTTTACAAGCTCCTTATAATCGTTCACTAATTCTGTGTATTCTGTCAGATATTACTGTATAAAAATTAATGCTGATGTTTTGGAAAATAAAAACAGTTTCATAGTTGCTCTTCAAGTTTAGTTTACTCAGAATTTAGAATAAAACTATGAAAAATTGAATTAAGCTTTGCCTCTGTTGGCTCTAATGCTGTAACACAAAGCGTTGAAATGATGTCTCTAGGATGGACGCACTGCTTACAGCTGTAACACAGAGCGTTGAAAGGATGTCTCTAGGATAGACGCACTGTTTACAGCTGTAACACAAAGCGTCGAAAGGATGTCTCTAGGATAGACGCACTGTTTACAGCTGTAACACAAAGCGTCGAAAGGATGTCTCTAGGATGAACGCACTGTTTGCAGCTGTAACACAAAGCGTTGAAAGGATGTCTCTAGGATGGACGTACTGTTTACAGCTGTAACACAAAGCGTTGAAAGGATGTCTCTAAGATGGATGCACTGTTTACACCTTACTTTGTCACGTGTTATTGGCAGAAACAGTACATGTTGGAGTCAAATTATTGTTTTGTATTCTGTGTCAGAACAAACAAGTGACGATAAGTCTTTTTATTATGTACATATCAGTGAAATATTTCATAAGCTTAAGCTTCAAAATCAAAATGAATATTAATGACACGTGTGTCCATAGAGTTGACATCTGATCTTAAGCCTTAATTCAGGTGGAATTCCTGGGGAGCAGCTCAAAGTCTCACAAATATTAAAATAATTGTTAAATATGAGCTGATCGGTGTCAAGAGGATGTAGACACTCGTAAGAAACAACATTACCTGTAATAATAAAAAAAACGTTTTGGAAGTTTGAAATCTGAGCCTATAAAGATCACGAGCAAACTTTCCAAATTATTGAAAAAGCGGGGATGTGTTAAAAGCAACGCTGTGATGAGTTCTGGATTTTCTGAGATCAGTTTAAACCAAACTTCTTGTTTATTTTATCGAGGGCGAAGTTGTATAAAACTGAAATACGCGAAGAAGTACATGTAATCCTTAACATTTACTGCAGATTGGTATTTTACACTTATTGCAAAGCTACCTGATGCCGTCCCTAATTTTGAACCACTGACCAGAGGAATGATAGCCATTCAACAGCACCATACCATCCATCATACATACTAAAAAACTGCTGTCACTCTTATAACGCATTTACAACTTAAAGTGTGGGGGAATATTTTGTGGTATCGCACGGTATTCAAACCAGCTCCAAAATCTAAAGTTCTCCACCCTTTATTGTGCATATACATAATATTAATAATTACTAATTCACACCATTGCACCATATCAAGTAAAAAAACGTTTTAATTATAAAATAATAAACAAACTTTAAAGCACAAATGTGAAGTTAGTAATAATTTTAAAAACAAATGATTTTACTGATAAAAAATACATTGTACGATAATTTTACCAATGCAGAGTCTTCAAAAAATTATCGAACAAACAAGAACGCTAACTCTATATAAAATTTTAAGTCTCGCAAAACAGTGTTATCGTATAGCGCGAACTTCCAACATTGTTTGTTTGTTTTTTTCTATCAAATATCATTTTGTATAATTTATGTAAAACGGGCATGTCCAGGAATATCCTTAAAGGTAAGTGTACACTTAGATAAAACTCTTGTTGGATATCCTTAAAGGTAAGTGTACATTTAGATAAAACTCTTGTTTGTTTGGGCATAAATTTAATAATTTCAAGAGTTAATTAAACTGGATCGAGGGATATCCTTAAAGGTAAGTGTACACTTAGATAAAACTCTTGTTGGTTGGGGAAAAAATTGAACAATTTCAAGAGTTAATTAAACTGGATCCAGGGATATCCTTAAAGGTAAGTGTACACTTAGATAAAACTCTTGTTTGTTTGGGCATAAATTTAATAATTTCAAGAGTTAATTAAACTGGATCCAGGGATATCCTTAAAGGTAAGTGTACACTTAGATAAAACTCTTGTTTGTTTGGGCATAAATTGAATAATTTCAAGAGTTAATTAAACTGGATTTCTTTTTAAACTGAAGTTTTTCGCTCAATCATCATCTATGTCAAAAGAATCTCCGTTTGAAGTTTAAGATCTTCACAATACTTATTATTCTTCATATCCTTAAGGCCTTTGATATTATAAAGATATTTAAGTTTTCGTTTGTGAGTTTGCTTATTAGGGTTTAAATCGTTTTTTTTTCAATTCGTGATACTGCTTTGTCAGATATAAGAAAAATATATATCAAATTTTAAAAGGTTTCTGCTGATCTATTAACAAATCACTTCTATGATAATTTTCGATTCTTTTCGTACCAGCGATTGGTTTGAAAACGTTCTACGTTCATCTATTCTGTCCGTTTTTTTATGATATTAAGGACACTTTAACGGTATTCTTTTACGAATATGTCCAATATGTTTTGTAGCTACATTTATATACATTGCACACTCAGTATCAGTTTACTTATTCCATTTGTATTCAGAGGTCCTACCAAAGTACTAAACTGACCAAAAAAAGATAAGGGAAAAAAAAGGTCTATCTCTTACCTAAACTTTGATCAATTTGTGTTTCAGACCTTCGGTTTAATGTATTTCGTACAACAGAAAATTCACATCATCACGTCAGCACTCCCATCCTACAACACTCCCATCCTACAACACTCCCATCCTGCATCACTCCCATCCTGCATCATTCCCATCCTGCATCACTCCCATCCTACAACACTCCCATCCTGCATCACTCCCATCCTACAACACTCCCATCCTGCATCACTCCCATCCTGCATCACTCCCATCCTACAACACTCCCATCCTGCATCACTCCCATCCTACAACACTCCCATCCTGCATCACTCCCATCCTACAACACTCCCATCCTGCATCACTCCCATCCTACAACACTCTCATCCTGCATCTGTTAATAGTTTGTTTTTATTTGTTGTTGTTATTTTTCCGATGAGAGTTATACGTGTTCTTTCAAACTTCCCATTTGGCAAAAACCAATATATATATATACATATTGGAGAATTTAAAAAACACGTGACTGCTCTTGTCGATAAAATTGCAATATTCTAAAGAATTAGATTCAGTACGTCATGAAATGTAAAATGCTCTGATATTCTTTCCTCACTCATTCATGATGACAGCCGTCGATGGCTCGCCTCCTCTATCCTTCACCCTGTTGTCATAGTCCTGACCTCGTCGACGGTTATTGAGGTTTAAACGAAAGAATCAAGCTCATTTTGTAGACAGCATACTAATCAATAAGCGATTGTATAGTCTACAGGGAAAAATTTATAAAATACTAAGCAGCTTCAAATTTTGTGACTTCAATGTTTACAAACAAGAGAAGGAAATAAAATTACTCCTGATGATTGATGTTCGGCTTACAATCCAAAAGAATGCTATTTTGATTGTTTGGCACGAGAAACATTGTTGTTGTTTTATTTTGATTGTTTGGCAAAAGAAACATTGTTGTTTTATTTTGACTGTTTGGCAGAAGAAACATTGTTGTTTTATTTTGATTGTTTGGCAGAAGAAACATTGTTGTTTTATTTTGGTTGTTTGACAGGAGAAACATTGTTGTTGTTGTTTTATTTTTTATTGTTTGGCAGGAGAAACGTTGTTGTTGTTTTATTTCGATTGTTTGGCAGGAGAAACATTGTTGTTGTTTTGTTCTGATTGTTTGGCAGAAGAAACATTGTTGTTATTTTATTTTGGTTGTTTGGCAGGAGAAAGATAGTTGTTTTAATATGGTTGTTTGACAGGAGAAATATAGTTGTTGTTTTATTTTGATTGTTTGGCAGGAGAAACATTGTTGTTGTTTTATTTTGA
>NW_013668420.1:102779-111102 GCF_000517525.1 Limulus polyphemus | reverse complement strand
TTGTTTGGCAGGAGAAACATTGTTGTTGTTTTATTTTGATTGTTTGGCAGTAGAAACATTGTTGTTGTTTTATTTTGATTGTTTGGCAGGAGAAACATTGTTGTTGTTTTATTTTGACTTTTTGGCAGGAGAAACATTGTTGTTGTGTTTTATTTTGACTGTTTGGCAGGAGAAACATTGTTGTTGTTTTATTTTGATTGTTTGGCAGTAGAAACATTGTTGTTGTTTTATTTTGATTGTTTGGCAGGAGAAACATTGTTGTTGTTTTATTTGGATTGTTTGGCAGGAGAAACATTGTTGTAGTTTTATTTTGATTGTTTGGCTGGAGAAACATTGTTGTTGTTTTAATTCGATTGTTTGGCAGGAGAAACATTGTTGTTGTTTTATGTTGATTGTTTGGAAGGAGAAACATTGTTGTTATTGTTCTTACATTTTTATAGATAAACAATATTATTTCATCTTGGAACACATGTGTTTGATAATGGGCACACATTTATTTGACTACTATTCCTTTCACATGATTCTGCATTACCGGGTCGAATTATCCTCAAATAATCATTGTTTGGACTATAAAGTGTTTCATTGGTTCTCCGAAAATCGAAATTTATTCAGCCAGGTATTGAATTATTGTGATGATACGTTCAAAAGCGTTAGACCAATGCTGTTTTTATGTTCGTTTTAGTGGATCATGTTCTGTATCAATTGTGATGTATGTTTGTAAACGATTTTTCAGATGACGCCGTATCTGAATGTTTTCGTAGTGATGCACTTTTTTGACAACTCGAATGATGTCAATCAAAGAGAAGCCATCTTCTTTACAGAGGTATGCACTGGGCGACTCAAAACAGTTTGAAGCAAAAGCAGTACATTGAATTTTAATTTTCGAATAGATTATAAGCAGCTTCTGCAGTTTTTATACATTTCTCTGTAATAGCCACAAATAAAATACATTTTTTTCGTTTTGTGGAAATTTAAAATTTTCAATATGAAGGGTAATTCTTCAATAAGATAGATAATCATGTATTCTTCTGTTACTATGGAAACTTGAACATTGGTAATACATCTTCTTCATTTGCGATTAGGAGTCTTCCCCTTTCTGCAAAATTTCTGTATCTTTAGTATCTTCCTCATTTTATGAATGGCGATTTTAGTTTTGGGGAATTTATCCATATTCGCTTTTGGCTAATAATGTCTTATTTTGCTTGGATTATTTTTTTATTTTTCAGTACCAATGGATATCTAAACGTGTCCACACTAATTACACTATCTTAGGGTTTGTTTTCAATAAATATATGCCTCATGTATCTTCTATTCTTCCAGCACTACACTAATTTCGAAGTTACACTCACAAACGACCGTTCACACCAGTCACAACTTCACTTCGAATAACTCAATAACTAATAAGGAAATAATTACAACACAGTATCTGTAATGGTCACTGCATCGCAGTATTTTGTTTGTCTGAATATATACAACTAGTAATTTTCTATGCTATGCAATAGTTAGTTATTTCTGAATTTATTAATACAAAACTTGTACATTAAGCTACAATTTTTATTTTTATTTTAAACTTCGACTAAATTAGTCTATTACAATATTACCCAGCGTTTTCTTTTTTGCAATGATCGAATTGCTTGTGCTGACACACCACCGGTAAGCTGCCAGTGACATAATATATATGTTTTTATGTATGAAATTTCTGAGTTAATTTTACTGACATGTAAGTAGAACAATTAACATTCATGTATTGGATGGTTAAAAAAACAGTGCAGGATAGATAGATAGATAGAAACAAACGGGATGGCAACATCATAGAAAATCTGCTCTACTAAAATTTAATAAATAATTAAAATCAAATTTTTATATTTACATAATTTTAAAAACTTTACTGAAACCGTCAACGGCTTCCACTTTAAATGCACACACTACATGTACATTGTTTGTACGTTCTATACGTCGTCTTCATATTTCTGGCTTCCACTTTTAATGCACACACTACATGTACATTGTTTGTACGTTCTATACGTCGTCTTCATATTTATGGCTTCCACTTTAAATGCACACACTACATGTACATTGTTTGTACGTTCTATACGTCGTCTTCATATTTCTGGCTTCCACTTTTAATGCACACACTACATGTACATTGTTTGTACGTTCTATACGTCGTCTTCATATTTCTGGCTTCCACTTTAAACGTTCTATACGTCGTCTTCATATTTCTGGCTTCCACTTTTAATGCACACACTACATGTACATTGTTTGTACGTTCTGTACGTCGTCTTCATATTTATTTATTTTTATTGATTCTCTGACAATTAAAGATCTAATATTGCGGGGTTGAGCTAAAATTGTAGTTTTTTCATGTGGAATGTAATATTAAAATTATTACCGTTTTTAAAATTGTGTAAATATAAACGTTGATTATAATAATTATTTAAAATTTAAATAATACGCAAGTGTCGATCATTCATATTCTGTTCTTCTACTTTATGTTGAGGATTTAATATTACGTTCATTAAATCCTCAACATAAAATAGTAGAATAGATATAATATGACATGAAGGTAATATTAAATCCTCAACATAAAATAGTAGAATAGATTTACTATGATGACATTACGTTCATCATCATAGTAAATCTATTCTACTATTTTATGTTGAGGATTTAACATTACGTTCATCATCATAGTAAATCTATTCTACTATTTCTTGCTGAGTGGACAGTATTACTGGTGGAGAATGACGGAGATAACAAATCTTCAAAGTATAGTAACATGATTAAATCATGTTAATAGTGAAACAAAAGCTTCCATATGCATATTTTAAAAGACGTAGCATATAACAAAATATAGGTTAAATAATATGTAGATACATAAACAGAAGCCCTCGATATGCTTACCAATCGGTTCATCAACTATCTGTGTTTACCATTGTCCAAACTTATCCCAGATCTCATGTACATCTTTAATGGTTTGAGTATTTTCTCCCCCTCACCCACTCCCTTCTGCTAGCATTGAACTTTGTTGACAATTCATATTAACACAGTTCTAAAAACCAACAGAATTTTTTTCTTATCACAAGGGGATCCTAAATATATATATGAATCTATAGATACGTTTTTAAAAGCTGTTTAAATTAACGGTCGCTAGGGGCAAACTAAAAGAGATAATCTGAGCTTCTTCCCAATAGGATGACAAGTACTTAAGAAAAGCTGGGTAACTTAGTGACACTTAACGTTGTTGTTTTTTTTATCTTGTTTCTTCCTATCTAAACTATTTTTTACAAAGTCTTTCCGTAACTAATGAGTAAACAAGAGGGAACTCTCAATTGCCGCGGCTGATATTAAATCTCAAATTGGTGAAGAGATGGAGTTATGGGCTAAAAATTTGTAGTTGAAAAAAAAAAAATTCAGAGCCATTCTATGAGCCGATATGCCGCGGCAACAAACATCAAGATACACTAAAACTCTAGTTTTCTCAGTTCGATTTGTGAGTCGATTCTCTTCACGTGTTTATAAAATTATTTCTTATTAAGTAAAAGGTATTTTTTTCTAAAACTTTTTTTTATGCTTCTATAGACATTTGTTAATTTTTGCTTTATCGCTATAAACTATATATTTGGTTGAGACTCGCAAAATAAACCTTATTGCACATTCTGGCGACCCTTACAAAAATTATACCTTCCACCCTTAAACTTTCGGGAAAATGGAGCTAACCTTAATCCTATACGTCCTGAACGTGTTCTCTAAGTAAACCAACAAGTTTCTATACTATTCTATTTTAAAACTTTACAAATTTTAATTAGGATTACGTTTATGCCCAGAAATGCCGTTTTTTTTGTTGTTTTTTTTTTTTTTTTTTTGCAAAAGGCACGCTATGAATCTTGAAGATAAACCATGCCCTTAAATTTATAGAGAAACTTCAATAGGCTTAGAGTGACCCGAGCTTTTCTATAGCATGTGGTGGAAGGAGGTAATTTATTGGGTTTGGATATAGCCGAAAGGTCAGCCTGGAAAATGTCAAACATGTTTAGTGTTGGCACTGTGGTAGAGATAGCGCGAAGTGTCAGAGGACAGTCTGTCAGTAATTATCTGAGTTTAAAATGTTGGGGACGTCCGGATGGTTGTACCCGACACAGACCTCATGCCCAATCGCCGGAAACTTTGTAGATCTTCGAACTGATAATAGGGTTACTTAACCGTGTCCTTCGTCAGTACTAATGACTGGGCAATTAAAGCTTTCCCTTCTTAGATGTGTTAGGGCATAGGAACCAAATTATTGCCGTTAGCAGACAGCCCGTGCATTAAAACTTGTATATACCAAACTACAAAGGAAGTTTTTTTTTGGAAAACTAACTTTCGTGAAATAGCACGCGATAGTCTAAAGGAATATGTTTGCCTCAACACTGTTTAGGCTACAAACAGTAACGAACCACTAAAAAAAAAGGGAAAAGGAACACGAAATAAAACCATTTTAGGTCATGATTTACCAACATTCTCCGAATGGCGAGTCGTCAATTTTTGAAACTCAAGCAGTTTGCCGAAGAGTAAAGGCTGATCGAGTAACAACATCAAATCGAAGCAAAATCGCATTTTGAGATCTTCCCTGTCTTGCCACACATTGCATTAGAAATGACTGTTTATTGAAAACGAAACGACTGTATTAGAAAGTAAGTAACGATGTGTAAAATATGTCATTTTCAACTGTCATAGCAAGACACGTTTATTTCACGGCTGGCGTTCCCTTTTGGCTTAGCGGCAAGAACTTATAACGTTAAAAATTGAGTTTTGACACCCGTGGTGGGCAGAGCACAGATAGTCCATTATGTGACTTTCTGCTTAACAACAATCAGACATAGCTTGAGTTTAGCGCAGATAGCCCTCGTGTAGCTTTGCGCGAAATTCAAAAACAAACAAGCTTGAGTTTTATTATTTAATTTGTGAAACTGTGAAAAGGCCATTTTTTAAATTCTATAAAGTATGTTCTACGACAATACTGAGCTAAGTAATGCCCACAAAATATTAGTAATGAACTAATGATTGTTTTTAAACTACACAATGAATTTCATTAATTTACTAACTTTGTCTAAGAAGACTACGACATAGTAAAAGCTATCAACAAAAGTTGATCAACGTCATGAGCTAACTAACTAAAGAAAAATGAACTAAGCAAGTTTTGTTCAGCGCAGATTTAGAAAAAAAAATGCTTTATACAACGACAAAATACTTTTTCACATAAAAATTGATAATTTTAACACAGAATTTTCATCCAGGAAATATTTCAATAACTCAAATATAGTCAAATATTACATCTTCTCTTGACAATATACTTACTATAACACCTAACTCAATGCCTCTTATTTATTCTACTATAACACCTCACTGAATGCTTGTTACCAACGTCATCTCTCAAAAACCTACAATAACATCCCACTGAATTATTCTTGACGAAGCATCTTTGTGTTTGACTTTGAGATAGTATATAAAAATAGATCCTTGACAAAGACTTTCGTGTTGACTCTAAGATAAGATATAAAACTAGCTCCTTGACGAAGATTTGTGTTTGACTCTAAGAAGAGATATAAAACTATCTCCTTGATGAAGACTCTTTTGTTTGACTCTAAGATAAGATATAATACTAGATTCTTGACAAAGACTCTTGTGTTTGACTTTGAGATAAGATATAATACTAGATTCTTGACAAAGACTCTTGTGTTTGACTTTGAGATAAGATATAATACTAGATTCTTGACAAAGACTCTTGTATTTGACTCTAAGATAAGATATAAAACTAGATTCTTGACGAAGACTCTTGTATTTGACCCTAAGATAAGATATAATACTAGATTCTTGACGAAGACTCTTGTATTTGACTCTAAGATAAGATATAATACTAAATCCTTCACGAAGACTTGTGTTTGACTCTAAGAAGAGATATAAAACTAGCTCCTGGATGAAGACTCTTGTATTTGACTCTAAGATAAGATATAAAACTAGCTCCTGGATGAAGACTCTCGTGTTTGACTCTAAGATAAGATATAAAACTAGCTCCTTGACGAAGACTCTTGTATTTGACTCTAAGATAAGATATAAAACTAGATTCTTGACGAACTTTTGTGTTTGACTTTGAAATAATATATAAAACTAGATTCTTCACGAAGACTCTTGTGTTTGACTCTAAGATAAGATATAAAACTAGATCCTTGATGAAGACTCTTGTGTTTAAATCTCAAAATATAGCACATGAAACTAGACCCCTAGTGAAGCACGTTTGCACTGGATATACATTCAGAATGCTACAGACAGATAGACACATGCTTGAAAAAGCATTTTCGACCTTTTTTTTTTACATTTTGTAAACTGAGACAAAATTTTTTCTTTCATTATATATGAAAAACGCGACCGAAGGATGTTAACCAACAAAGAGTTCGGTAATCATAGGTGCCAGTCTAAACGTTAAAAAGTCGAGAGAAAAATAAATACACGTGTCACGTACCGCAGGTGCTTTCTGCGATCTTGTGTCGAAATCTAGCACATATACCCATTTTTCTGTGTGTAACAACTCAAGTAACGTAATTAAGTACACGTAAAGACATCTACATCATGACTGCGAGACAAGCGTATAATAAGCATGTGATGCACATGCAGTTATTGTACAGGAACTCAAGAACGTGCGTTTCTCTTGTCCCAAGAGATTTCCTAGCATGTTAATACACTCGTTGCTTTTCCACTGACTAATACTTACATTTTTATCTAGTAACACACTCAGAAAGGAGAAATAAGTTAAGACTGAAAGAAAGCACTCCAGCCCCCCAGAGGACTAGTATTATGGTTAAAAGAAGGAGTCGGTCTGTCAGTGTACCTAAGAAATGTACACAAACCTTCGCATGTGGTTCCACGTATTTATCTAAGAATCGTACAGCTTGCAATGGATTCATTTAGTTCTCCAACACAAAAACGCACGAAATGTTTTAGGGGAAATAAACAGGTTGACTGGGATTTATCCTTTTAAAAAAACAAATATCAATACCCCATTCCATAATGAAACCATAGACGTGCTTTGGTCCGCGACTAAACCCTGAGTTAGAGAGTAAGTAAAAACAACTTTTATTATTTTATTCGTGTTTATTTTTTTTCTCAGAAAACTTAAAGCAATAATGTAAAATTCTCCAGAAGGGTACAGAAAAACAAACTGATATATGCTTAATGCACAGTTTGATATCCATAACATCTTTAATTATTGTTCTTCTTCGTAGCAACGGTTTCTATGTCAAAATAAATTAATTAGATGATGAAGGCACATCTTAAGTCTAGCTACATTACTTAGTTTTTACCGAAAATAGTTTATTTTACTAAAACGAATCAGACATGGATATGCCTGATTTAGATCTAAAGTAATGTTGTTTCTAAGAAACCAACCAAGGAAACATAGATAATTTTTTATGTGTCGTATGGTACCGATCTGGATAACCTCCGCACTGTGGTCAACATTCGTTATTTTTACGTCGATCTCATGGACCGTCACAATGAGAGATTTTTTAAACTGCCTGCAGCTCCTTGACTATAGCTACGGTCACTCGGCGTCGTCTGTGAAGATCAATAGGCAGGTCCTTTGACCACAACAGCAGAAAATTGGCTTGGTGGCTAACCAGAAGGGTAGACCAACGATGGCTGAGGGGTAGGAAACAAGCCACCTTAGTTTTAGATCACCATCAGATCTCGAGTGTTAACAGCACATCTTAACGATCCCTTGTTTGTTATCATACGTGTTTCTACCAATAAGATTCCACAAGCTTGAACTAAACGTCTAGAACATAGATAATTCGTTGAATGGAAGGGTTGCTATCATGATAATGATTTCGGTGTCACTGGTTTAACACGGATACTTCAGCTCTCTAATAATTAATATACTTTAATAAACGTTAAAGAAAATATGGGGTTTAAGAAGGTATTTCGTGTGTTAAAATTTGTTATAAGCAAATAAGAAAAGATTTGTAGCTTTAAAATGTGCTTTGTTGAAATATTACAAATTAAATTATAAATAATGTTCAGTTCCTAAAGAGTAATTTATATGTTGAAAACATTAACTAATAAATAAAAGACGTGGACTTCCCACAAGGTGTTTTAAGTGACTAGAAATATTCTTATCAGCAATTAAAGATATGAAGCTTTCAGACTGTATTTTGTACAGTTAGAAAATTATTAAATATCTAACAATTAAAGATATGAAACTTTCAGACTGTATTTTGTACAGTTAGAAAATTATTAAATATCTAACAATTAAAGATATGAAACTTTCAGACTGTATTTTGTACAGTTAGAA
>NW_013668420.1:82242-102461 GCF_000517525.1 Limulus polyphemus | reverse complement strand
AACTTTCAGACTGTATTTTGTACAGTTAGAAAATTATTAAATATCTAACAATTAAAGATATGAAACTTTCAGACTGTATTTTGTACAGTTAGAAAATTATTAAATATCTAACAATTAAAGATATGAAACTTTCAGGAGTACGTTATATATGTGATTAAATAATATTATATACCTAATAAACAAATTCATCATTTTACAGTGTGAGTTTTATATGATTAAGGAATATTATATATTTAACAACTAAACATGTGGAGTTTCAAAGTACGTTTTGTGTTGTTAGAAATATAGCACATCCAATAATTATTTTTTGTGTTAGATATAAATATGTATATATATATATATATCAGAGAATAAAAGATGTGTGAATATATATGATATTTCAGATGTAATAATTAAAGATGTGGAGTTTTCAGGAAGCGTGTTATATGATTGATAACATTACATATAAGGCCTACATACAGTTTTCGTTTATAAAACTAGGCCTAATAATGTCCCCTAACAAATGTGTAAATTATTGGATGAGAAAACGTACAGTAATAAGTAAAAAAATATTTACTATATTTTTGGACGATTATTACTTATCGTTTGCTACTAGCGTCTGCCATCAAAATAATATTCTGATTTAACTATTCCTACACTCAGTCCACATCCATAATACGCCGTTTCGCTCAGTTTTACCCAATACTGGTGCTTAATACGCAGTTTCGCTCAATTTTACTGAGTCCTCGTGCCTAAAGCGCCGTTTCGCTCCGTCTTGATGCCTAATACGTCGTTTCGATCAGTTTTACACGGTCCTGTTGCTTAATACGCTGCTTCATATCTTGAGTAACACATCAGAATTTCTATTAAAAAAATCCAGAATCGATTCTCAGCACCACCACTGCAAACACAGTTCTTCTCAGAACTTCTTTGAAGACAGTATTAGATCAGCAGTGGAAACGTAGGATATAAATTAGTTACTAATCAGTATTTAGTGATAAAAAATAGTAACTAACCAATAATGAGGCTTAGCTGATCGTATAAAACCATAACAACAATTGTGATCGCCATAATCTAACTGTAAGTACTAACACCTAAAGAAGTAGAGTTGTGATCCCCATAATCTAACTGTTTGTAATAACACCTAAAGAAGTAAAATTGTGATCGCCATAATCTAACTGTTTGTAATAACACCTAAAGAAGTAAAATTGTGATCGCCATAATCTAACTGTATCTACTAACACCTAAAGAAGTAAAATTGTGATCGCCATAATCTAACTGTTTCTACTAACACCTAAAGATGTAAAATTGTGATCACCATAATCTAACTGTTTCTACTAACACCTAAAGATGTAAAATTATGATCACCATAATCTAACTGTTTCTACTAACACCTAAAGAAGTAAAATTGTGATCTTCCAAATCTAACTTTAAGTACTAACATCTATTACCAAGAAACAAAAGAGTCGAGTATAATTAAGCAAGTAATCTCCTTCCCATATTGAGGGTTGCTAATCACTTATACTTATGGTTATGATTAAACTTCAAGTTTAAAACAATAACCAGACGTCAATAAGAACACAAAATCCCAAAATAAATTGCAGTTACACGATTTAAAAAATCAGAAACAAAAACGAATAATTCGAAGCTTTTTGTGACTCCACAAGCCTACAGGTTGTCTTCGCTGTAACATCGAGATTACAGACAGCACCAGGTTCCTATTTCTATCCCGAAAACCAAGATTTAACCACACTTGTGATATGTATGGCTGGAGAAGCAGTTTTTTTAAAGAAACAGCTCCCAAGTACAAAACCGACCCAGGACCACTACAGAGTCCTTTGTGAGTGAAGCAGTGCCATGCTCCTATCCCAGTATTGGTACAATTAATATTTCGTATTTTTCACCGTTACTCGATTTTTTCCACGCGTTTTGTACTTTTAAAGTTTAAGGTGATCAAGTCCTCTTTGAAGCATAGAGTTATGCTTGCTACAAACAAAGATCTCCTTTGGTGCAGGATCCTTTGCTGATATTAGTACCACTGTACGTAAAGGACAATTCCAAATCAGGTTACGTCATTTTCCCTATACCTGCTATGTGTAACATATTCAAGATTACCCTCAGCTGTTAAAACCACATTTCCTTCCCCTTTTCTGTGTGTGTTGTAGCAAGCCATTTGTGTTATCATCTTTTAAATTGTTGATGTTAAGTAAATATTAAACGTTTTATATTCATAATAATAACCGTTGAACAAGAACTGAAGATAATTACGTTTTAAGAAAAGAAAATTATGCTTTAAAAACTGTGCAACGGAAGACATCTCACTACGGGCTCGGTCCTAAGGACCGACCTCGTAACCATTATTGTGCTTGTTATAGTTTCCATATTATAACTTTTAATACATTAAGAGTACCTTCACGAAATTTTGTAAATTATCAGTAAACATTACCAGGCTTTCGTGCACAAAATATAAAATTTTTGTATTAAGTTTTAAGGTTTTTAAAGTAATGATTTGCTCGTGCATTTTTTTCATTTTCGAATGTTGACTGTCCAACATGCAAAGTAATTTTGATTTTAAGATTAAAAATACTTTTCTGCATCAGAAAATTGTCAAATTTCACATGCGAAATCTTTGTAACCTCCATAATTATCAAACGTTTTTTTAGAAAAACTTTGTATTTCATCTGTTACTTTCACTATTGTATCTGTATGGGTTTGGCCATTTGACTGATCTCGTAACGACCATAAAAAATTAGGAAATAAATACAAATTACGCTTTTTTGGTTCTAAAATGACTACAAATTATAACATGAAACCACAAATGTTTAGTCTAAATAGCTTAAGTATTACAAAATTATACATCAATATATATTTATCATTTCTATTTTATTGACCTTTCAGCCGTGTCTGACTAAACATTATAGAAGTTGCAATGACGCGATGCACGTGCACTCATGTTACTGTATCCAATAGTATAAAACCGGCCTTTACAAAGTGATCTGCCTTGGGTTTCTCTAGTGGACCAGTATTTTGTAAAATACAATCGCATTTCATATGTACATACATATGTTATTACAATTTACAGATAAGTTCTTTTCAAATTTTGCACGTGGAGGATGTAAAACAAAATATATTTTAAAGTTTTATATATACATATATAATAGCAAAAAGTCATAAATTACTATATCAATACCACAGAATTCTTCTATAATTTATCAGGCTTACTAACTAAGCTGTATTTGGCTCTAAAAAATATGTTATTTCGAGCTGTATTATCTCTTAACTCTCAACTTTGATTATACCATGAAAAGGAAGGTTTTCCCGCGCAAACACTTCGCACAGGCTGATAAAACCACCTGGGATAACAACTGAGCTTTCGATTGGTTATACGTACATCAGAGAGCAAAGTAGGTGTACGTAAGCAAGAATTTCTAAAAATGGAAGAGGTGAGCGGGGCCATTTTGGTTGATTCACTGAATATAATATATCAGAAAATAGAAAGGATAGGTGGTTCTTATGTTATATTCTAGCTTGTCAATATCGGTAATTTGAGTTTTTAATTCGAAGAAACTATTGACTTCGTATTTGAACATCACAAACATCTAATTTGAAACAATGCTGCATTCAACATACCACGTGGCACACAAAAATTGATATTTAGGATTTTTTTAAACACTTATTTTAAACTAAGAAATTAACTAATGTACAATACTAAAATTTGAATTATAATATTATAATCTGATACCAAACTTATTGACATACATTCAAAAAACAGTAGATCAATAAAATGTTGAATGTAAGTCCATCAACATGATTACATGCCCTTTGACCTCTCACCATAGGAAGACCCGTCTAAATAAGAATAAAAGACCATCCCAAATCAGGTTAAGTAACTTTCTCTATACCTGCTACGTGTAACATGTTCAAGATTACCCTCAGCTGTTAAAACCATATTTCCTTCTTTGCTTTTGTGTGTGTTGTAGCAAGCCATTTGCGTTACCATCTTTTTAAATGTTGATGTTAGATAAATATTAAACGTTTTGTATCCATAATAATAACTGTTCAATAAGAACTGAAGATGGTTACGTTTTAAGAAAAGAAAATAATGCTGTAAAAACTATGTAACAGAAGATATGTTTGTTCATTTAAAATAACAAATCCTGAAACATGCTCGTAATTGTAGAAATGTGAGCTATATCAGCGTTCATAAGCCCGACTACGTCTGTGATAGTGAGTTTTTTATGTTTTATATGAAGGTGCAGATTTATTAAAACACAAACACCTTTTTATCCTCTGATATTTAAAGACAGTTTTGTTTAATTAATCACAAGTACTGTTATATCCTCCGATATTTAAAGACAGTTTGTTTAAGCACAAACATCATTATATCCTCTGATATTTAAAGGCAGTTTTGTTTAAGCACAAACACAATTATATCCCCCGATATTTAAAGACAGTTTTGTTTAATTAATCACAAGTACTGTTATATCCTCTGATATTTAAAGACAGTTTTGTTTAAGCACAAACACCATTATATCTTCCGATATTTAAAAACAGTTTTGTTTAAACACAAACACCATTATATCCTCCGATATTTAAAGACAGTTTTGTTTAAACACAAACACCATTATATCCTCCGATATTTAAAGACAGTTTTGTTTAAGCACAAACACCATTATATCCTCTGATATTTAAAGACAGTTTTGTTTAAGCACAAACACCATTATATCTTCCGATATTTATTTGAGGCAATTTATTTAGCTTTTTCATAAGGTTTAGTACCTTAGTGCTGTAGTTTTTCATTCTGATGTGATATGTAATTTAATGTAAAATATGGTTGTTAATACTTCATAACATATGCCATAACACAATCGGTCAAGCATGGCAAGATTATGTTATTAAGAGCATTCACTTGCCCACCTAGCAGGTCGATGATAGAGAACGTAATCCATAGAACATTTTATGTCTTGAGATGTAGATAATAACTGGAAACTTACACACGCAAATAAAATCTGTCCCAGCAGGAGGCGTTATAAATGATTAAAAAGTGACTTCATATTTCCGTTTCTCTACATCAGCACTAAAAGTGACTTCATATTTCTGTTTCTCTACATCAGCACTAAATCACGACAAACTTACAAGGATATTTTTTAAAAGTACGTCAACGGTATATTGATGAAAAATTAGCTAACTGCAAAAATTGGTTATACACACGAATAACATAGATAAGTTCAATAAACATGTACATCAAATTTTGACGTTAAGAAATTCGTTCTCATCTGTCTCTGTTCTACTCTTCGTTACGAACCATAGCTTCTCCGCGCTCGAGGGTGAGTCACCTTCTGTCGTGTAGGGCTAACATGGTTTCACTGCAAACAAAGAGGGACACCTAGGATTTATTTTCAATAAACCTCGAGATTATGTATATTGTAAAAGTATTAACATGAAAGGAAAAGTTGTTCATAAGCTACCTCGCCCCCCTTCGGTTAGTGTCGCTGGTCGCTAGGAAAATCAGCCAATTTTCTCGTGTGTTTCACGCCCGTATTTAGACACCCTACCGTCTAATTGGCTCACTATGTGAAAGAAGTAAAAAATGAGACAACAGTAGGCCTGACAGGACTAAACTAAGATTGATCGGCATCACGACGTGATGCTTTTCTTCACAGCCGGAAGTTTCGTGGGTTCTGCGCGCGTACTGACCGTTGATACGCACGTGCACCCTCTCTACAAGCGGCAGGTGTTACTAAACACCGTGAATATAAAATATCAATCAAAGCTAGTGATCTAGGTGCCATCGATAGGGTATGGTTACAGCGGACTGGAAATAATGGTTCGACACCATCTGCCGCGAGAGGGCCAGTCCCAGTGATACTGGTAACTGAAAGATATTCAAAACAGTTGGTGTGATTTGTATATACAACTTTACAGAGAACTCTAAAAAAAGGTTTTCCAAAACACTATTTTAAACTAATCGGAAAAGTTGACATGTACATTTTGAAAAGTTAGCAACCAACCCGTATCTGAAACGACATTACGTTACCATGTAAAAACTGTCTAGCACCAATGATATCAAACGATAACTGATCCAACAATGAGACGCACCGACTGCCAGAAAAATGTCTTCGTATTCATGTATATTAATTAGAAATGTATAGCAACAAAAACAGTTTAATATATCAAAGGATAGATATTCCTTTTCTAAAAGGTCAGCTGCTATATGGAGTTTACAACAGCACCGATAAAATTCGATTACCTTTTAAGTTGATTTGTAATTACAGCGTTAAGTACCATCTCTCCTCGTTAACCTGCGTTTAGTTAAACCTAATTATAATAGATAATATGTAGATAGTGACAATTGGATTAGATCGTTTTAATGTACGGGCTGAATACTGAGCAAACCTGCATATGTAGCAACTAACGAATAAAAGAGACCCGGTTAGAAATATAGAGGGCTTTTCACGAGATAAATGTAGCAACTAACGAATAAAAGAGACCCGGTTAGAAATATAGAGGGCTTTTCACGAGATAAATGTAGCAACTAACGAATAAAAGAGACCCGGTTAGAAATATAGAGGGCTTTTCACGAGATAAATGTAGCAAGAGACGTTTTTTATTTACTGTTTCAACTTAGGCGTTTTAATACAATTCTTATTTGTCAGTCTAAAGTGGCTGTTAATAAATCATTTTTTGTTTTTGTTTCGAGTATCTGATATGCACTATTATTTACAATTGTATTTATTACATATTGAAATATACAATGTATTAAACGAATGCCTTTTGTAGTTTATATACACACTTCAGTAAACTCGTATCCATTATAGTTTACAGTAGATACACACTTCAGTATAACTCGTATCCATTATCGTTTAGATACACACTTCAGTAAACTCGTATCCATTATAGTTTAGAAACACACTTCAGTAAACCCGTATCTATTATAGTTTAGATACACACTTCAATAAACCCGTATCCATTATAGTTTAGATACACACTTCAGTAAACTCGTATCCATGATAGTTTAGAAACACACTTCAGTAAACCTGTATCCATTATAGTTTAGATACACACTTCAGTAAACTCGTATCCATTATAGTTTAGATACGCACTTTAGTAAACCCATATCCATTATAGTTTAGATACACACTTCAGTAAACTCGTATCCATTATAGTTTAGATATACACTTCAGTAAACTC
The DNA here is from genome assembly GCF_000517525.1 of Limulus polyphemus. Taxonomy (NCBI): domain Eukaryota; kingdom Metazoa; phylum Arthropoda; class Merostomata; order Xiphosura; family Limulidae; genus Limulus; species Limulus polyphemus. The sequence goes on along the minus strand of NW_013668420.1, from coordinate 95,291 downwards.
GTATCCATTATAGTTTAGAAACACACTTCAGTAAACCTGTATCCATTATAGTTTAGATATACACTTCAGTAAACCTGTATCCATTATAGTTTAGATACACACTTCAGTAAACTCGTATCCATTATAGTTTAGATACGCACTTTAGTAAACCTGTATCCATTATAGTTTAGATACACACTTCAGTAAACCTGTATCCATTATAGTTTAGATACACACTTCAGTAAACTCGTATCCATTATAGTTTAGAAACACACTTCAGTAAACCTGTATCCATTATAGTTTAGATACACACTTTAGCAAACCCGTAACCATTATAGTTTAGATATACACTGTAGTAAAACCGTATCATTTTAGTCTTTAATGAACACTTGAACAGGTCCATAATCTTTGTATGTTAAAGAACACACTTAGTAGACTTATGTTCCCTGTATTTTTCCAATGATAATCGAGTAGGCCTATCAGCCATGTATTTTAAACATATAATTGAAAACACTCATGACAGTTGCTTATTAAGCTTCATAATTGACAAACTATATATGCTTCATTTTTAAACACGCCCTTGAGATGACTTAAAATCGTTCTATTTTTAAACGTAAACTTCAGAAGACTTATGTCTATCTCAACTAATTCTGTCTTCAGTAGACTTTATTTCTTGTACTTCAGTTTTTTTGTATTGGTTATCTACTACCAATATTTCCCATATATTTAATAGAAGTACTAAAAACTGTTTTATCTCATTTTTTATTACTAAAAACAAGCACGAATCTTACTTTCTCTTTGTTATAGTCTTCTCTTATCTGTAGTCTAATTTACAAGTGTAAAAAATAAATAAATAAAGGAAATTAGAAATTGGAGCACCAAAAAATAAGGAAACAAGGTAGGGATGGATGAGATGATCCTAAAACACTTTGTGGTTTTTGACAAAGTACAACCTCAAAGTGGGTGTGGCCATCGTTCCTCCCATTTCTACTTCGTGTGTTTTTATAACTTGGTAATTGTTCAAACTAAATTATAGGCATATATATATCTAAATATCTCTGTTATAAACTTTGTTTCAGCAACCAATTACAAATACATGTATGTAATCAAATTATGTGAGCCTAACAACATGCATCACATTATAAGGGGTGCTTGATGTCGGAAGTGAGATAGGAAGTTCCAATAGTCCTACTTTGCTCATGAGAGACCTTATAGCTATCTGATTGGTAAGGGGTGGGCCAAAAGAATAGTATCAACATCGCTGATTTTTGAAATTTTAAAATTTGTTGAGTATTTAGAAAAGATTAGCTACTGATACAACTCAATTCAAGTCTATAATTGGATCAAAGTAAAACACGAAGTAGGAATGGCGGAATGAGGGCTACACCCACTTTGAGGTTGCATCGTGTCAAAACTCACCAAGTGTTGTATTGTTATCCCGCCCTTTCTTACCTTGTTTCTTTACTTTTTGGTGCTCCCATTCCTAGTCCTTATTTTTTTATTTACTTTTTTTTACAGTTGTCTCTTAGTTTTTTCTTTTCTTTTTTTTCTGGTACTAAGTCTCGAGAGTGACTGGGCACTAGACCTATCCTTCTCGTAGCTTTTCTTGGTGCTATCTCTCAACATTTCCTGGCTTATATCTATTTTACCTAATTCTGTCTTCAGTAGACCTCATTTCTTGTACTTCAGTTTTGTGTATTGGTTATCTAATACCAATATTTCCCATATATTTAATAGAAGTACTGGTATTTTTGCTACAGTTTTTATTTCATCTAGCCAGAGTGGCAGCATTTTCTTTGGCTGGATTAATGACTAGGGCTTGTTTCACTTATAAAGTATTACAGTTTCTAGCCTTATCTCTAGACTTTTTAGGGTTGTCAAAATAATATGTTCTCTTTTTCTTTGGTCTTGTTTCCTTGAAAGGATATTTTAAAAATTGCACGTTTTCCAGTAAAATCTTAGATGTCGATAATTCATTCTTAGTTTGAAAAGAATGCAAAGGTAAATTATATAACCTATTATTCTTGTTTTCAGTCCAGAGCGCTCGAACAAAGCCATGTCAGACTTCAGCAGTGGTAGCGTTCATCCTCACGTAGGAGACTGCTATGATAGTTTGTTTGTTTGTTTTTGAATTCCGCGCAAAACTACACGAGGACTATCTGCGCTAGCCGTTCATAATTTAGCAGTGTAAGACTAGAGGGAAGGCAGCTAGTCATCACCACCCACCGCCAAATCTTGGGCTACTCTTTTACCAACGAATAGTGGGATTGACCATAACATTATAATGCCCCCCACGGCTGAAAGAGCGAGCATGTTTGGTGGGACGGGGGATTGAACCCGCGACCCACAGATTGCGAGTCGAGCACCCTAACCACCTGGCCATGCCGAGCACTGCTATGATAGAATTGCTTCGTCCAACACAGAACCCTCGAGTCGGATATATAGAACTAAAAACTTTGATTTGAAGGTTAGGTCGTAGATAGAACCTAGATCTAGAGACTGTATGTAGTTCATATTTTTTTATTTAGCCGATACAGCTGCGGGTTGATCACGTAGCGCGTACGCATAAGCAATAATGCACTCGCACGTGATATGGGGGCTGGTTGTCATTTGTCAACTAACAGAGCGTGCTTGTAATCATAGAATATGTTAGTCCGTTATTAGTGTTACAGAATGGTTATTGGTATTACCAAGGTTATAAGTAATATTAAAAAACGCTCTTAGCCAAGGTAGCGTAATATATTCAGGTGCATTTAGATTTGCATAAGGTGAAAGCAGGACAGAGCTATGCCTTTCCAACAACGTTAGTTAGTCAGTCAGTCAAATAGTAAGATTGAAAAATTTGTGGTTTTGTGAATTTTTGTTTTTACTCTACCGACTTTCTCAAGTGCTTTGGTGGCTTGTTACTACTCTCCAGTTGGTTTGTTTACTACTCAACAGTGTGCATATAAAGTTTTGTTTACAACCTGACACTATCTTTGCTAAGTCCGTTATGACACTTCAACCTGACACTATCTTCCCTACGTCCTGTATGACATTTCAACCTGACACTATCTTTACTAACTTCAGAGTGACACCTCAACCTGACACTATCTTCACTAAGTCCGTTATGACATTTCAACCTGACACTATCTTTACTAACTTCAGAGTGACATCTCAACCCGACATCATCTTCCCTACGTGCTGTATAACACTTCAACCTGACACTATCTCCACTAAGTCCGTTATGACACTTCAACTATACATTATCTTCACTAAGTCCTGTTTGACACTTCAACCTGACATTATCTTCACTAAGTCCTGTTTGACACTTCAACCTGACATTATCTTCGCTAAGTCCGTTATGACACTTCAACCTGACATCATCTTCCCTACGTGCTGTATAACACTTCAACCTGACACTATCTCCCCAAAGTCCGTTATGACACTTCAACTATACATTATCTTCACTAAGTTCTGTTTGACACTTCAACCTGACATTATCTTCACTAAGTCCTGTTGACACTTCAACCTGACATTATCTTCCTACGTCCTGTATGACATTTCAACCTGACACTATCTTCACTAAGTCCGTTATGACACTTAAACCTGACACTATCTTCCCTAAGACCTGTTTGACACTTCAACCTGACACTATCTTCCCTAAGACCTGTTTGACACTTCAACCTGACACTATGTTCCGTACGTCCTGTATGACATTTTAACTTAACACTATGTTCCGTACGTCCTGTATGACATTTTAACTTGACACTATGTTCCGTACGTCCTGTATGACATTTTAACTTGACACTATCTTTACTAACTCCAGAGTGACACCTCAACCTGACACCATATTCGCTACGTGCTGTATGACACCTCAACCTGACACTATCTTCTCTACTTGCTGTATGACACCTCAACCTGACACTATCTTCACTAAGTCCTGTCTGACACCTCACACTTGTTATCTTCTCTAAGTCTCATTCTGACATTATCTTCAAGTCCTTTCTAACACTATCTTCACTAAGTCCTGTCTGACACCTCCCACTTGTTATCTTCACTACGAACACATTTGACACATTATAAAAGCCACAGTAGAGTTCAGCATGATATTTTGACCATCAGTTTTTAAGATCCTAGATAGGTTCCGACTGAAACTGTATCCATAATGCAGTTTTATTACTATAGTATGGATCATATTATTTATTAATTTCCTGTTCGATTTGAAATAATTATGTTCAGTATTCTATGAAACACGTGAGGAACAAACAAAATAAGTACAAATATAACAAACACTTGGAGGTTCTTCCCCTGGCGATAGAGAACGGTTACACTCATCATGTCTACTCCACAACCTCACATTAACTAAGTTTATACTTCTTTGACGGTAATGTTAACCGGTAAAGGTCAATGAATGTCATTACTTAGCTCTTTGTCAACAAGGGTTAAATCGTTTTTATAGATTTATTTTTTATATACTGTAATCGTTATTATACAGTACATGTTCTACTCGTGTCTTAGCGGGCATAGTCATGTATCTATCATAATAATACTCAGTTTTTATCTGTCCTCAAAATACGCGCGTATCTTAATATCTAAATGCGCATGCGCGCGCACTTCATTTCAACGGATGTAAACAAAAGGCGGATGTAAATATACTTTAGTAAATATTTTGTATAACGACGTATTAAAAGCTTATCAAAGTTTTAAAAAGGTCTAACGTTGGATCTTAGAAGAACATTATAAGTTTATTTATTGATAGTATTAAGTACGGTAGAGTTTAGCCCTCACTAAACTAAAACAAAAACACGGACACAAGTTACAGTGTTAGTTTATCACTTTATCTAATATAGGCCGTACTTAATAAAGGCTTAATCAAAGAAGTACTGTTACAATAAAGATACTAATTTGACCACAAATGTTTTGCAGGTCTCTGCTAGTTTAATCATATTTGTTTATCTGTCCTTTCCTTGTTAGGTTTTGATGTAACAACAGTCAAGTTTATGTTACTCATTTAGTTTTCTTATTTGTTATTGCAATTCTCGCTATATAGATGCTCCTATTTTAATCTATCAAAAAGCGTATATTTTCTCTTCCTTTCCACCCCAGATTTTGGGCGTAGACTAAACCGCCACGTTCTTGTCTCTTGTACTGGATGAATGGAATAGATGAATAAGAGAGAGAGAGAAAGCAACCTGAGATCAGAAATATCGAAGCAATTTCTGCTGTCCGCGCGATAAGGCCACATTCCCAACGAAGTGCAGGCCTAACGTTACTGCGGCTCGTCTCTTCAGTGTATCGGTCGAAACGAGCTGGGGCGGAAAGAAACTGTTGAAATAAGATGACAACCAATACAAACCCAGAAAACAGCTGCTGTCAGCCCGAACCCTTCGGCTGGGTCGTAAATGTCGTCATTTAAGAAGAGTAAACACTTCGAGAGAAGCTCCCCGTTGAGACGCCGAAATTTGATTGAAATCCAAATTTGAAAGACGACACATGAACCAAACATGTTAGCAAACACTGAAAAGAGATTCATTTTCCTTTAGAGCCAAATGGAAAGAAAACAAAAAACGAAAATCTACCATAAACATAAAATGTCGTAAAGCTATAGATTATAGAACATGGAAATGAAGATGTTGGTAAATGATGCTGCTATTACCTTAACAATTGGAAATGGAGATGTTGGTAAATGATGCTGATATTACCTTAACAATTCCAAAAAATATTAGCGCGTATAGACATGACACCAAAATAAGTAAAGACAAAAATCTATATACTCTTCTCAAGACTTAATGTTACCTACTGAGCTGACTTAATGTTACCTACTGAGCTGACTTAATGTTACCTACTAAGCTGACTTAAGGTTACCTACTGAGCTGACTTAATGTTACCTACTGAGCTGACTTAATGTTACCTACTGAGCTAAAGCATTCTTTATCCACATTTAGAAAGCACAGAAGAATAAGAATATTAGTTCCCAAAAATATATTTTGCTATTTCTATTAGTTTAATTTAATCACTAAATTTTCACAAATTTCCTTTGCTGGAAATATTTTCATTTCTGTCTCGTAATCCAATATTGTTTATATTTTTATAGTTTGCTGTAAGTCTTATCTTTTCAATTATGAGATTTTCTGGTTGTCTTTCACGGCTTGGGGTTTTTGTTCTTTTTTTTTCTGTCCCGATGAACCCACCTTGAAGACCTTTCTACGGCAATATAAAGATTGGTCTATTAGAAACACAAAAGATACAGAGTAATCTTTTTAACGGTCTAGCCAAACCAATTATGTAGTGTACGATTCGGTGTCGTTAGTGCATGTAGTGGCGTGGATTGTTGTACTGTACTTCTCGTTTCCTTGGAGACTTGTGCTCTACTTCGCGTTTCCTTGGAGACTTCTCCCAACACAGCTTCATCATCACTTGCGAATAATTAACATAATTGATTATATCCTCCCGAGGGAAAGTGTGTTCCGCGAAGCTAAGTTAAAGGTGCATCTTTTGATGCAAGGCCTTCTGAAGTGGAAGTACTAACAAAAGGCTGGCTCTCTTCTTACCCCAAGAAGCGTAAAAACTGATTGTTTAAAGACCACCTCATCTCGTGGAAACTACAACCTTGAGAAACTCTATTAAACTTTGTCACTCAAGCGTGCCTAGAATAAGACCAGATTCTTACTTGGTCGGTAATTACCGGAACAAAGAATTCCCGCCTAAGGGAACGCTAAGTTCTACGTCTCACTCTAAAGGTACGTGTACAAATGAAACATCAAACACGTGTCTGTGATATGACATAATGAGCATATCTATCTTATACATCATTATAACTACGCGTATAGTTAATATAATATGAGGTTCATTTTTATCGTTATTACCTTTCGAATTATACGTGTACACGGAGGAAGTTGTAAGCCTAACCGATTAGAGTACTGAATCAGACCTCCAACTTACTCAGAAAGATGTCCACCATCAGTCGAGTTGGTCGTCATAACAATACTCGGAACGTATCAATATGTCAAACTGGTCATCATAACAATACTCAGAACGTATCAATATGTCAAACTGGTCATCATAACAATACTCAGAACTTTGACATATTGATACTTTATGAGTATTGTTATGATGACCAGTTTGACATATTGATACTTTATGAGTATTGTTATGATGACCAGTTCGACATGTTGATACTTTATGAGTATTGTTATGAGGACCAGTTTGACATATTGATACTTTATGAGTATTGTTATGATGACCAGTTTGACATATTGATACGTTCTGAGTATTGTTATGATGACCAGTTTGACATATTGATACTTGGTCATCATAACAATACTCATAAAGTATCAATATGTCAAACTGGTCATCATAACAATACTCAGAACGTATCAATATGTCAAACTGGTCATCATAACAATACTCAGAACGTATGAACATATCAAACTGGTCGTCATAACAATATTCAAAGTGTATAAACATACAGATGCTAACCCTCGTGCTGGTCCAAAGCGTAATACTTTACGTATTATCCTTCTTGTTTAACAATTGAGAGGAAACTCTGAAACCATCAAAATTCATTAAATAAAAACAACGTTACAGTACCCATTATTTTTCTAGTGTGAATATTGCAAACTGGCAGATTAACAGCAAACGCATAGATGTCGCTTACATCAGAGCAAAGGCCAGCAATTATCATAAATACATCGCTCGGGAATCCAGACAAACTTACATGCTTCTGATACAAGACAGTTAGTACTTCCAATAAAACACGAATATCATGAAGAGATTTACCAGAACATTTACAAACGGTCAGATCGGTTCAGTCAACAGAAAATCTGATAGTGTACCGTCTTAAAACCACAACCTGTACTCGACTATTTCATTGAATTTGGTTAGTTTGTATATTCTACCCATTAGAATGTGATTTCCTGGAGGCTACTTGAGATAACAAATTATCGAATAAAAACTGTTATTATTTACGTTTCAACACCAGGTGGCGCGGCAGTAAATAAATGGGCTTATAACGCTAAAAATTGGGTTTCGATATCCGCGGTGCGTAGAGCACAGATATCATATTGTGTAGATTTGTGCTTCACAGTACGCAAACAAACTTTAGCTTTCACGCCACATATTATTACCTAAGATGCAGGATGTTTAAACTCTACACAACTCGTTGATTTTTCTCTACGTATATCTTATTTTTAGCAGCGGCATTGCGGCTCATAGAACGGCTCTGAGTTTTTGTTGTATTTTTTTGTGTTGTTTTGTTTCAAGTATAAACTTTTAGATCATAGCTCCGTCATCTATTGACCGATTTGAGATCTAATTACAGCTTGGACTCAGGAAATCAAACTCTTACTATTGATGTATTTGACCACGCCTAAGGTCTCATAGATTAATTTACTCTAATCCTACCTAAAAAAATTTCAATTTGAGGGTAGATTGGTAGAGATCCTGATGAGTAATAAAATCGAATCGTGTATACGAGCGCCCCACGCTTTATTTTGTTGGCGCACAACAATATATCTAATAAAAAGAGCAAAAAAGGTCTCATAAATAAATTTAATCCAGCCTGAAATAATTTCAAGTGCCGCGGGTATTGAGGATTCCCTCTTGTTTTTATACAAATAAGCTTTCGATAAACAAACTTTCAAAATTAGTAACATATTCAACGTATCAGTAACGTTTTCCGGTCTGGTGAGAAGGTCGGATATATAAGTTAATAGTGATTTCAGGCGGTAATAACTTTCACCCTACGTTATGGCTCGTGTGCAACATCTAAATCTAAACAGACATAATCTTCTCTACAAAGGCGCGCGTTCGCCCCGCTATTACAAAGGTAAAGGCAATAACAAAATTAAAGCTCGCCTGTAGACTTTCTGACGTAGTACGATACCGAATTGATTCCATTTACTTCATTAAGTGTTCTCCGGAGGTCATTGAGAGCCCTAAGAGTGCTTATCAAGTAGGCACGTATTCAGGCGTTCCTCGCGCTTCATGTGTTCTGTCTATCTGTCCAAACAAGTGATGAGCTCAGTCTATCCAATCTAGTAGAAGCGCCGCTCACCGTATGTCGTCCTTATTTATTTATAATGTAGTGAAAGAGGGTTCGATCACCTCGTTGTGATAATACGGTTACTTCGGAAAGGATGGTAGCGAAGCTCTCCGAGTCCACGAGCCCGCCAAGTCCGACTTGTAAGAGGCGCTGCTATTGGACAATTTAACCAGACACGTCACTAGACTCCAACGGTAAGTCTGATCGGCAAAGAGTTACGTACGATTAGAAAATGATGAGGTTCAGCAGTGTGCTAAGAGATGTCAGGAATCGAGCTGTTAGAAGCAAATAGGCAGTAGTCATAGCAGAAAATTGGATCACCTATACTGAGCTTAGGGAAATTAGAGGTTCCCCAAGAGATTTGCTCAATGACAGGTGTATTATACCCCAGCTACACTGGTGGAGGTCCAGTCAGCATGAAAAAAAGAGTTGGCTTCCCTGCATAGCACGTGGCAAGCATTGTGTTCATTATTAATACAAACTTGAAGTGCTTTGGTGGCTCAGGTTCTCCATCCATTCACCACTTATCCACAGATGATCCCATTGAAAAACAATTCTAGATAGGTATATATAAATCATTAATTTATTCTCAGTCAATCCCAAAATATGGAGGCTCAAATAGCCTCGCTGCTTTGCATCAAATAACCAAAAAGATGGAATATGGAACGTGCACTGTGACTAAAAGATATAGATAACATGCAGTACTAGTACAATTAGTTATGTTTCTCAGTTTGTACTTATTCGAACAAAGACAGCTTAAAATTAACACAACCTGTTAGCTTGATGGTTTATTAATTGTTTATGCCAGTTTCTGATGTCATTATGAGGAGTTGTTTCTGCGAGATTTCAAAATGTTCTACCACAAGCGACTGACGTCATACACACTGATCTGTAATGTGAAATATTGTTCAATGTGGCTCGTTAAGTGTAAAGTACTCCCACGTGTTGATTTGTTTATGCGAATCGTTCGATGCATCTTTTCTTTGTAATGTTTTAGTAAGGTATGTAGCATATATTCATTTAGGTATATCGTATTTTGACTACAATACGTCTCATTTACAAAACATGGAAGGCGAAAGAATAAAACATTTTGCATGTTTGATATTAATACATTTGGAACATATCAAATCAATTAAACATATCACTAATATTTCATTCATGATGTTAGGAAAACACGTAGGTTCAAAAAAGTCAATTTAAGCCAGAAATACAAAACCCCATTACCCGAACGCTTTTGAAATGTAAACAAACACATACTGTATATTAAAAGACTTTGGTTATGTTTTATTACCAATCCTACTGAAGAGTTTCCTTACTGTTAAATTCCATGAAGTAACAAAGTATTCGTGAATATTGTAAACAAACTAAATGGCATTGTAAGTTGGAAAGACTATTAATATATAGGGTTTTAGGTACGTGTTTCTTGTATAATAGGGTTTTAGGTATGTGTTTCTTGTATAATAGGGTTTTAGGTATGTGTTTCTTGTATAATAGGGTTTTAGGTATGTGTTTCTTGTATAATAGACTTTTAGGTACGTGTTTCTTGTATAATAGGGTTTTAGGTATGTGTTTGTTGTATAATAGACTTTTAGGTACGTGTTTCTTGTATAATAGGGTTTTTAGGTATGTGTTTGTTGTATAATAGGGTTTTAGGTACGTGTTTCTTGTAAAATAGGGTTTTATGTACGTGTTTCTTGTATAATAGGGTTTTAGGTACGTGTTTCTTGTATAATAGGGTTTTAGGTATGTGTTCCTTGTATAATAGGGTTTTAGGTATGTATATATAGGTATGTTTTATATTTTAAACAGGTCAGATCGAAATATAAAATCAGTTGTCTTCGAAACTGTTAAAGGATCAAAACTTGAAGTACTCGTACTGAGTTTATTATTCTACTTTGCTATCAGCCCTGACGTCTCCAGTTTCTCCCCCCCCCCCGTCAGTGACATCAGTTAACGTATTGAGGATCATGCAATGAGATGAACCTTTTCAACTGCCCGGATAGGTCATTATCTTGATAGTCCAGCTGGGGCCAAACGGTCACGCCTAGTGGTTGCTGCCGGTTATAGCTAGAGATATAAAGGTTGTCCCCTACCCCTCCCCATACCCCACTGTGCTAGATCTACTTGTCCGTTCATAACTTTGTATCTTCTGCCTGTTTTTAGTACTATTCCTAATTGCTTCTTTTGATTTATCCCATTGATAATTGGATATCTACACGTAAAGTGAACTCCATCTGTGACGTAGTTTACCTTGTATGCCAATCAGAGGTTTGTAACTAAAATGATATCCCCAGAAGTTAAGATTTTCATTATTTGCTGTTTCGAAATAAAGTGTATCGAACGTTGCTTTCTTGTCTATAAAAATAGCATTATAAAACGGTTTAATGTACTGCAACACGAAACAAATATTTGTAGAAGTCAGTTATATCGGAGAGTGCACTAACACTCTCTATATATGGATGGCACGGGCACCCGTATTAAAGCAATACACAAGTCATATGGACTTCTACAGGTAATCAGAATCGTATAGTCGTTCTATCTCCCGTGTATATGCCGCTTTTCAGCTATCCAGAGCGTCTCAAAGTCGAGAACCGGCGAATAGCCAAAAACTGAGATTTCTTATTTCCGTTCATTATCATCTTTCTTCAATAGGCCTAGCGCCTATCTAGTTTTGGTAGAAACGATAATTTTATCATCATTTCATCGAGAAAAACAGTCTTCACGATCTTTGACTACCTATTTTATTATTATTTTGTGCAAGTTTTATAAAGCTTTAAAATACACTCTAAAACCTAGTAACCCACGTACGCCATCTTATAAAAAAGTAAACAAACAAGAGTTAGGTGAAAAAAAATATAACAAAACTATGTGGAGCTGGCTATTGAACTTGAAAAACGAACCAAACAAGATAGGGATGGAAGTGGACATACCACTTGATCCGGCTAATGATCACACAACAGACTAAGACGTCTCGATCTTAACTGGAGCATAAAATCCCAACATTACTGGCTTCCTCACTGGCATAAAAACATAGAACCAGAATTTCCAATCGTAAAATGTTACTCTATTGTAAAATAGTCATAAAATTAGTGTTATAAAGTTAACTAAAGAAAAGATATAATGATGAAAGCTGAGATTCTATTCCAACACCAAGCGATAGTCACAGCGCAGATAGCTGTTTCTGCAATCTTCCACTGAAACAAACAAATTCCATGGGCATTGGCAAGTAGATTAAGTAAACCTAAGATATTACGTAACGCTGATTTCTAATTGACACCATTAATGATATGATAGTTTTCAGCTCCTGTGTCTGGGATTAATTTTACCTGTAAAACGATCAAAAGTGAGTTGCTCATTAGGCCATCTAGTATCGTCCGTTACACAACAGTTATAATAATAGTGCCCAGTGATATAAGGTTTCTGATTATTCAAAGACGAAAAAAAAAAACATGTGGCTTTCATGAGAACTCGAGACTTCACTCTATCAGACTTACAAACCCCTCTTAAGTTCAGGCTCGAACAATCTATCCCAAAATTGTAGGAACTCGTTTCGATCTGTCGTAACAGATAAAGAAGTCACGTGACTGATATTGAGTGCTGTCAGAAATTTTAGATAATATCCACTTTCGTCGTTTCTCATGCGCTTCGTGATAACATCCATATCTCGTTCAGGTTTCCCAAACAGCTGACAGAGACGAGCAGTAGAGTATTACATCTGATTCTTACTTACCAATACCTTTGACAGTAATAAGTTTCTAAATACTTAAAGATTGTCCATCGATAAGATAAAGGTATTTCACTTTCTAGTGACTTCAAAATGTATTTTTCTTTTCGTAAAATCAAACAGATGCTGACAAAGTAAACCAATTTTGTCTTTAAAAAATGTTTATATGATCCTGACAACATGAATGATGTATAGCTCCAAAACAAATCATATAATTAATATAATAATAAAAAGTGTTTATATGATCCTGACAACATGAATGATGTATAGCTCCAAAACAAATCATATAATTAATATAATAATAAAAGTGTTTATATGATC
>NW_013668420.1:69839-81926 GCF_000517525.1 Limulus polyphemus | reverse complement strand
TTAATATAATAATAAAAGTGTTTATATGATCCTGACAACATGAATGATGTATAGCTCCAAAACAAATCATATAATTAATATAATAATAAAAGTGTTTATATGATCCTGACAACATGAATGATTCATAGCTCCAAAACAAATCATATAATTAATATAATAATAAAAGTGTTTATACGATCCTGACAACATGAATTATTCATAGCTCCAAAACAAATCATATAATTAGTATAATAATAAAAGTGTTTATACGATCCTGACAACATGAATTATTCATAGCTCCAGAAACAAATCATATAATTAATATAATAATAAAAGTGTTTATATGATCCTGACAACATGAATGATTCATAGCTCCAGAAACAAATCATATAATTATTATAATAATAAAAGTGTTTATATGATCCTGACAACATGAATGATTCATAGCTCCAAAACAAATCATATAATTAATATAATAATAAAAGTGTTAAAACGTTCACTTAATGCTATAATGAGTATTTGTTAGTGATGACTTATCCAAAAATTAATCTTGAGGATTTTAATTATCTTTATCGGGTGATTAATTGTTTTTAAAATTACACAGAAATTTGTTTTCTAAAAACATTTCTACTTTTCATAAGTTCAGAAAAGTATTTGTCAAGTTTTATACAATGATCTAAGTCTAGTGTGTTTTCCTTATACGATGAATAGTGAATTGTTAAAAAAAAGATAAAGATGTGCGAGACTGTCTAGTTTCCAACTAAGACCCGTCTTGTTCTAAAAATTGTGTAACACTGTCCAGTTTTCCAACTAAGACCCGTCTAGTTCTAGAATTTGTGTGAGGTTATCTAGTTTCCAACTAAGACCCGTCTAGTTCTAGAATTTGTGTGATGTCCTCTAGTTTTCCAACTAAGACCCGTCTAGTTCTAGAAATTGTGTGACACTGTCTAGTTTTCCAACTAAGACCCGTCTAGTTCTAGAATTTGTGTGAGGTTGTCTAGTTTTCCAACTAAGACCCGTCTAGTTCTAGAAATTGTGTGACACTGTCTAGTTTCCAACTAAGACCCGTCTTGTTCTAAAAATTGTGTAACACTGTCCAGTTTTCCAACTAAGACCCGTCTAGTTCTAGAATTTGTGTGAGGTTGTCTAGTTTTCCAACTAAGACCCGTCTAGTTCTAGAATTTGTGTGATGTTGTCTAGTTTTCCAACTAAGACCCGTCTAGTTCTAGAAATTGTGTGAGGTTGTCTAGTTTTCCAACTAAGACCCATCTAGTTCTAAAATTTGTGTGAGACTGTCCAGCTTTCCAACAGCATTTAGGTTTAGCAGATTATTCAAAGGTATTGAAGAATTAATTCCAATTTAGGCTCCGTTCTTCACATATGTTCTTTACAATACAAGATCTATGTTATCCAGTTTAGCAGATAGCTCAATACATGCAGCGTTACAAAACTCAAATATTGGAGTCTATAACAATATAATCACGGGAATAAATGTATCGATCGTCAACTAGAAGTTATAATATCGAAATGATAACTATAGGTAAATATAACACTATGCATGTTTGTAATACGTATGATAACTATCGTATAGGTAAAAATAACACAACCGATGTTTGTAAACATGTCTTCCTGAGTTGTTATTTATAAACTTTTTTTCTTTTGTAAAAATATTGAAGACTGTAATGATGATTTAGAAACCCCAAAACTAACAAAGGAGTAAGTTTTATTGTTTACTATTTCTCAATCCTGGAATCAACACATCACACTTATGGCAAAAGACAATTTGGTCAAACGGAGTAAGGTTTATTGTTTAGTATTTCTCAGTCCTAGAATCAACACATCATACTTATGGCAAAACACTATTTGGTCAAACGGAGTAAGGTTTATTGTTTAGTATTTCTCAATCTGGAATCAACACATCATACTTATGGCAAAACACTATTTGGTCAAACGGAGTAAGGTTTATTGTTTAGTATTTCTCAATCTGGAATCAACACATCATACTTATGGCAAAACACTATTTGGTCAAACGGAGTACGTTTTATTGTTTAGTATTTCTCAATCCTGGAATCAACACATCATACTTATGGCAAAACACTATTTAGTCAGACGTAGTAAGTTTTATTGTTTAGTATTTCTCAATCCTGGAATCAACAAATCATACTTATGGCAAAACACTATTTAGTCAGACGTAGTAAGGTTTATTGTTTAGTATTTCGCAATCCTGGAATCAACACATCATACTTATGGCAAAACACTATTTGGTCACACGCCTTAATAGCGTTGAGAAAACTGAGAGTTACACGAATGGTAAAACGAATATAGTCGCCCACTTAAGTAAAACGCCAAAGTGTAGTGTCAAATCCGAGATGTTATATGTGAATTATGGTGCGGTAAACATTAAACACTGCGTCTAATCGTCACCGCGTCAGTGTATTTTCATGCAGTAGTAACAATCCAAGAAAAGAAACATGAAATTTTTTGTTACTTACCGGTCGATAATCACTGGATCTGAGGGGGTCTCATTTCTGTTTCCACAGCTCTTCTTGTCACAACAGCGGCTGCACGAATGGAACAAAAACAACCAATAGGCATACACACAAAAACTCTCTATCCGCAGAGCACACATTTTCAAAGCATTTGATAAAGATAACGTACAAGTACTCGTATGCATTTGTTATTTCTACATGTTTTTTACATTGAAAGTTTGACATTTATTTTGTTACAGACACAAAGTATCTTGGATGCGCTAAGAAAACCCTAAAGTTTTAACATTTGGTGGCCTGTCTATGATAAAATTGAATAAAACCTTCAAATAAGAAAGTTGTAAAATATTTTACAAATAAAAATAATGTCAAATATATATATATATATACAAAATAACTACAGTAAACTTTACCTAGGTAAATACGTAGTTTAATTACACTACGTATGTGACTATGTAGAGCCATATAATTTATTTACCTAGGTAAATACGTAGTTTAATTACACTACGTGTGTGACTATGTAGAGCCATATAATTTATTTACCTAGGTAAATACGTAGTTTAATTACACTACGTGTGTGACTATGTAGAGCCATATCATTTATTTACCTAGGTAAATAAGTAGTTTAATTACACTACGTGTGTGACTATGTATAGCCATATAATTTATTTACCTAGGTAAATACGTAGTTTAATTACACTACGTGTGTGACTATGTAGAGCCATATCATTTATTTACCTAGGTAAATACGTAGTTTAATTACACTACGTGTGTAACTATGTATAGCCATATCATTTGCAGAGAATGAACATTCAGTCCACTACTAGGTCAAAGGTCTAAGATCTTATAATGCTAAAAATCGGGCTACAATTCTCGCGTTGAGCACAGCAAAGATAACCAATCCACTGTCTAACTCAAGAGACCTGCGCAGTGTCACAATATTAATTGGAGTAGGTGGATGTGATATTTTAGTTTAATGTACAGTATCGTTATACGCTTCCTTTTATCTAATAAATTGTAAAGCAGAATATAATTCAAAGTTTTTATGCACCAAGCAGATGAAAAACTATCCCTTAAAGCTACAATTATATCCCCCTTACAAATAACAACGTTCAACATGGAGTAAATATATCACCCCCTTACAAATAACAATGTTCAACATGGAGTAAATATATCCTCCTCCTTAACAAACAGAAACGTTCAGCATGGAGTAAATATATACCCCCCCCTTACAAATAACAACGTTCAACATGGAGTAAATATATCCTCCTCCTTAACAAACGGCAACGTTCAGCATGGAGTAAATATATACCCCTTCCTAACAAACAGCAACGTTCAGCATGGAGTAAATATATACCCCTCCCTAACAAACAGCAACGTTCAGCATGGAGTAAATATATACCCTCCCTAACAAATAGCAACGTTCAGCATGGAGTAAATATATCCCCCTTCCTCACAAACGGCAACGTTCAACATGGAGTAACAAGGACGACATATCGGGGAATAAAAAAACATTTGCCAAAAAATACCTTTGTTGGGGTTTAAACCGACCATCTCCATTGAGGACCTATTAATGGCGTCAGTCCATCTACTAACTTAACAAAATACCCTTGTTGGGGTTTAAACCGACCATCTCCATTGAGGACCTATTAATGGCGTCAGTCCATCTACTAACTTAACAAAATGCCTTTGTTGGGGTTTAAACCGTCCGTCTGTATTGAGGACGTTTAATCACGTAAATCCATCTAAGGACTCAAATCAAAGTAGATTACTTTAGAATAAGTTATAAATAACGAAAGCTGAACATAGAATATGTGGAAGAAAAGTATGTCTACAGTACTTCCCTTATTTTTCTGGGTGATTGTTTGCAACAAAAGATGTACAGATAAAGTTTCAAAGGGAAGTTTGTTTGCAATTTTTTTCCTGTTTGGGTGTTGCTGTTTTTAGGTGAGAATTATGCAACTTATATTCGAAAGGAAAGTTATTCTGTAATTCGTCCTTATCCGACAGTTAACTTTTCTTATCTATTGGGTGTTATGTTAAGAATTTTCAACATCAAGAGATAAAATGTTTACACTACATTTAAAGTCTGTCCTGCTTAAAACTGTTAGGTAAAAGGATATATACATAAATGTATTCAAATCACACAGAATGAAAACAAAACATTTACAAATTGTAGAACAGCTACGAAGAAGTATAAACTTGGAGGAAAATAATTGTGCAAGACGTCCCCAAAAGATGTCCGAACTTCGTAATATTAGCTGATTTATATTAAGCTGGAAAAACATCTATTGTGGCTGTCACACATATATATTGGAGTTCTAGTGCATATAACAAATTGGAGTGCTAGTACATATGTAAGAAACTGATGGTAGTCAACTTCTTAAGGGGTCTATCCTGTGTGGTTATAACACACTCATATATTAGAGTGCTAGTACATATATAGAAAACTGATGATAGTCAGCCTGTTAAGAGGTCTATCCTGTGTGATTATAACACACATATTTTGATGTGCCAGTGCATATAACAAGCTGATGGTTGTCAGAATTTTAATGGGTCTAACCGGTGTAGTTATCAGATGGTAGACAGTTTGTTAAAGGGCCTATCCTGTGTGATTATAACACACATAAATTGAAGTACCAGGGCATATAACTAACTGATTGTAGTCAGCCTGCTAAGGGTCTATCCTCCGTATTTATAACACACATATATTGTACTGCCAGAGAATATAGTCAGCTTCTTAAAGAGTTTATCCTGTATAGTTATAACAAAAATATATTGGAGTACCAGTGCATATAACAAACTGCTGGTTGTCAGCCATTTAAGGGGTCTATCCTGTGCGGTTATAACACACATATATTGGAGTACCAGGGTATATAACTAAATAATAGTAGTCTACCTGCTAAGGGGTCTGTTCTTTGTGGTTATAACATACATAAATTGGTGTGTTAGATCATATAACAAATTGATAGTAGCCAGCCTGCTAAGGGGTCTACCTTTGTGGTTATAATACACATAAATGGGAGTGTTAGATCATATAACAAATTCATAGTAGCCAGCCTGCTTAGGGGTCTATCTTTGTGGTTATAATACACATAAATGGGAGTGTCAGTACATATCAAAATGATAGTAGTCAGCTTGTTAAGGGTTCTATCTTTGTGGTTATAACACACGTAAATTGGATTGTCAGTACATATAACAAACTGATAGTAGTCAAGTTGTTAAGGAGTCTATCTTTGTGGTTATAATACTTAGCAAGAAGGCTCTCTTTCTAACAATATATTATGTCTCTAAAGTTATTTAGTTTCTTCACAGACTAAAGTAAGTCCTTGAAGTTATCATGTATTATCAATTTTAAAATGATTAAGAAATGTGATTTAAAAAAATAAAATAAACGAAGCTACAAAAAAAATTTAACCCAGAGTTATAGAAAGGGTTATTTATATCATAATTTTCAATCTTTTATTTGTTTTTGAGACTTAAGCTGAAGTTTTATGTATATATATATGTGTGTGTGTGTGTGTGCGTGTATTTAAAGGCCTATTTGTTTTTTTGGATACATAAGAATGAATGTTCTGGTTTTCACAGTTTACTACATTATCACATATTTTACACGAAGATTCAAAGGTGTTGTCTGAAAAAATACAAATAATAAAGATATTAAATGTCGTGCAATTTACGTCGTTGTGGATGTCAAAAGGCAGACAGTTGTCGGCAGATAGGGATTGGAACAAAGGAAATTAAGGATGGCATCTAAAAAAGGATGAAACCACATGTAACAATTAAAACAATTAAAATATTGCCATGAAATCAAAAGCTAACAATTAAAGTAACGAAACTAAAAGAATCAAAGACAGCAACTAAAGTCCTGAATCAAGGACTACAATTAAGGCATGAAAAACGACATAATACGCATACTAAGCAGAAGAGAATGAAGGGTAACAATTAAGGGCCTCAAGAAGAAGAAGACAAGCAATATATATTGAAAAGAAGAGAATAGTTAGTACTGATACTGAATATATAATCAAAGTATCGAATCGAAAAACAAAGTACGTAGGTTAAAATTAAACTATTGAAGCAGAAGTACGGAGGTTAAAATTAAACTATTGAAACAGAAGTACGGAGGCTAGAAATTGAACCACAAATAACAATAAAAATTATTTGAAAATTTGCGAAAAGGAAATGAATTAATTTTTTTGCATGTAATGTTACTACTCATTTTGAAGTTGAATTTTGTAATAACACTTTTAAATTAATAACTACTTATAAAACAAGGTCATTTTGGATCGCATCAGTGTTACTAAGCAATGAAATGCATAGTGTTTGCTCTGATAAACTTTTCACAACATTTTCATCCACAAGATCATCTTTGCAAGTGAAATCTTTACACAAATGTTTCGGACAGGTTACGAACAAGCTGCCCCCTCCCACTCTCCCCGGTAGCTAAGCGGTAAGTCTGAGGCTTATTAAAATCAGATCAGTTTCGATACCTGATAATGGTACAGCACAGATAGCTTTGTGTTTAACCAGAAACAAACAATTAAGTAAAAATACTGCCACGTTCGCTATATTCTGGAGAGATATATATAGATTAGATATAAACACGTATAACTAACTTTCCTGTTTTAGTTAGATATTAGATTTGTTTTTTCGAAAAATGCCATACAATATAATGCTGTAGCTTTTGTTGATCAGAGAATGTTCATTGGACAAAAGTGTCCCAATAAACTATATATATAGAACAATTCTATTACCATTTTAAAATCTGATTGGCTAGTTTTTCAAATGTGAAAGTAATTTCGGCACAACACGTGCGTTAACGTAGAATATTGTAGTAATGAGCTGGAATAGAATTACTGCTATTGTACAGCTTAAACAAGTGACACAAACCTCAAACAGAAGCAATATCACTTAATTAAACGGTTTTGTTATCCTTTCTGTGCTCTTTGTAACGACAGATTCACGAAGCTGGTAGTTTAATACAGATAAAAGTTACAGGTACGTCAGAAAAGCAGTTCAATTCCACACTCACTCATGTTATGTAATCCTTGATTAAAATTGTTCCTTACGTCTTACCTGCAGATGACTTCGTGGGTAAGGAGGACTCGTCGCATCTCTGGGTTTTTATCTTGTCCCTCGTAGACGACAGCCTGAGAAATACAGACACAAACAAACAAACATCACTTACCTACACATGATCTCGTGCGTAAGAAGAACTCGGCACATTTCAGGATTTTTGTCCTGTCCCTCATAGACGATAGCCTATAAGGAATTTAAACAGGACAAATATGTATTGCGGGGTTTTACTGGGGGAAGAAGAAGGAGCAGGACCTTAATTTCTATATACGGGTGCCTAGATGACCAAACATTAGGGTTTCAACTCTTTGACCAGACATTAGGGTTTCAACTCTTTGAAAAACAAAATAATAATAATAAAAAAACTTGAGTGTAAAAGTGACAACCATTAGTGAAAACGTGTAGCTTTTGTAGTGTGATTTAAACCATTGGTTGTACCAAGAACCAAGCTAATGTAATAAAGTAGTGTTCTTCTACCAGTTGCTGTTTCCTAGCTCCGTAAGCCTTACTTATCTTATCTTATGCAATACTTATCTTTGTTTCTCTAGAATCGTAACGCAGTGACGTCGTATTGCTTTCTTACAATACTTATCCTGTTTTTCTCTAGAATCGTAACGCAGTGACGTCGTATTGCTTTCTTACAATACTTATCCTGTTTTTCTCTAGAATCGTAACGCAGTGACGTCGTATTGTCTTGTTACAATATTTATCATATTTTACCCTAGAATCGTAACGCAATGATATCGTATTGTTTTGCTACAATGCTTATCCTATTTTCCCCTAGAATCGTAACGCAATGACATCGCATTGTTTTGTTACAATATTTATCCTATTTCCCCTAGAATCGTAACGCAATGATATCGTATTGTTTTGCTACAATACTTATTATGTTTGTTATCTAGATTCGTCACAGTGACATCGTATTATTTTGTTACAATACTTATCCTGTTTTGTTATCTATATTCGTCAAGCAACGTTTCCTAGGTTCAGTCAACAGTATCGTGAGTTTTCTGGTTTTTGTTCGACAATGCTTATGACTTCAGTTTCCTAAGTTTGCCAGAGCAACGATGTTATAGAGTTTGCTGCAAAAGCGTGTCGTAGAGGCGTCTATGTTGTAAGTTTTCTTGCTAAACTTATCGTGAATGTTTCTATATTGTAAGTTTTCTTGGTAAACTTATCGTGAATGTTTTTATCTAGTAAGTTCAGTTGCTAAACTTATAGTGAATGTTTATTTATTGTAAGGTTTGCTGAAAAGCTTTTTGTGGATGTTTCTATAGAGTAAGTTCAGTTGCTAAACTTATAGTGAATGTTTCTATATTGTAAGTTTTCCTGCAAAACTTATCGTGAATGTTTTTATCTAGTAAGTTTTCTTGCTAAACTTATAGTGAATGTTTATTTATTGTAAGGTTTGCTGAAAAGCTTTTTGTGGATGTTTCTATATAGTAAGTTTAGTTGTAAAATCTGTCGTGGATGTTTCTATATAGTAAGTTTATCAGCAAAACTTATCGTGGATGTATCTATATAGTAAGTTCAGTTGCTCAGCTTATCGTGGATGTTTCTAAAGATCGACATACATTAACACTACAACTTCTGTTGCAGTGTATATGATGCCTGTGTCTTATAGATTCGTCACATCAATAGCCTCGAGAGTTTGTTACAAAACTACGATGTCAACAAATTCAGTTATACGAATTCATTACTTTTCAGAGCGACTTATTTCTCTCTGACCTCAACGTAACTGTACAATATTGTATGTGTTTTAGAAATATGATAAAATACAACGTTATTAGCGTTCATGACAACCAGAAGTTATATCTAATTTATTCTGATAAATTAGATATAAGATAAAATTAATAGCAAGTAAAAGTTCATAAACCTTCATTCTATAGTTAGTTTAGAAGTCACATTAATTTACATTTTTTATAGTTTTACACAAACCACGATCATATAAATATTTTTATTGTTCAGTAATGAAGCTGCTTATGTTTTAGAAGAAAAGAAAATACTAGAACCTAATATAAGTAAAACTAGGTGAAAAACTGACAAATAGAATGAAATAAAAACCAGGAATGAGAAGAGTCAAAGTTTGTTTTAGCCAATCTATCTAATTTTTAATATTTTAATTTTTAACAGAAATTTACATTATGAAACATTTAGAATTATCCTTAATAATCATAAAAAAAACACTTCCGTTAGTTATGGAAATGATTTCCATTAACTTCAAGTTGTGAATATTGTTTTTTTAACGCGTAAGGAAAAATTCCTTTGAGTAAACAGACGTTTTGTGATCAATAGAATATTTACATAAATAACCAAAAAACTGATTAAACAGTTTCCAACTTATTATATGTTAGTTTTTATTTATATATGTGCACTAAATAAATTTGCTTGTTAAACATATTAATGTATCTAATCTATATTTGCTGGAAGTTTTCTTTCAATTGCTACGAAAGAGATGCAGATCAGGTGGTTTAATTGAACAGTTATCAGATCGTTTTGATTCTTATTTTATCAAAGGATAATTTGTTATCTTTTCTTGAATTCCCAGATAGTTATTCCTGAATGCTTAGGTAATATATATGATTAGTAGGACTTACTGCAATGTAAGTAAAGCAACTTGAAAAACTATCACATCAAAAAAATTCTATCAATTTTTCAGGCACAATGATATGTCTGCAGCGCTAGAAACTTGTTTTCGATACCCGTGACGGACAGAGCACAGATAACCCTTTGGAATTATGTACAAACACACAGTCGTTTATATGTAACTAGTCGCCACAATACAACTGTTTTCTAGAAAAAATATATAAGACTCGGCTTTTTTTTTTCAAATTCCAGCAATAACACGTGTAGCAAACACAGAACTGTTCATATTTATTAGCACACGTAAACTAACTTCACTGCTTTCCGGATAATTAACAGGGAGACAATACGCGCGAAAGTGTGGATAAACCAAAAGTCGTCATTACTAAGTTTCTATCACTTACAAATCCTTTCAAAGCGCTACATAGATTGAAACTATATTTTTTAAAAAGATTTTCAATACAAGGTTAAATTATCTTTCTAATTTGCGGTAACTAAATGTTATCCCCGGTTTTAATGATGAATTCTTGTTCTTAAGCCTTACTAATTGAGAGGAACTATTCGGAAACTGCCAGAAACAGTTTGCTTTATCCAACAAAAGTAGAACACACTAGTAGGACACAATGTGGCACATTCACAAACACCCCTTCATCTCCTCCCCTATATCTATCGTTTTCTGTGTTAAGCCTTTCGCGACTCGTCTCAGGGGAGATGCAAATCACTGCATTGTATCAATAGAAGAAACCACGTCGACAGAAGCACCAAGACCTTGTTAAAAACGTATGTGTATTGAACTTGTATGTGTGTGTTTTACCTCATTCCGAAGCGAGGGTTTTGGTTGAGATCGCTTAATACTTTTTTTTCGGAGTTTAGTTTATCAAACACTAGAATACACACACACACATATATTTCTACATACATAATTAGGTAAGAACCCGTCATACATAGTTCCACACTAAACAGGCCTCCACTGCTTAGTTTTGTATTCACATCGATCAGAAACCTCGTGTAATTCACAAAGCTAAGTAATTGTGGCATCGTATACATAGAGTTATTGTCATGTACAAAGCAGTATACTGTGATACTCTAGAAGTGTAATGACATTATCACTAATTCCTAGGCTGTAATTATTTAATCAAATATTTATCATATATGTATAGAAACGAAATATGCGGTATTTAGTAAAATAGGCGTATTTTATAACTAACATAAATTATCAACGCACGTGGTCCATCGCCCTTCGTACTGACAAATACGGACCTTTCTTCCAAAACCACCTAAACTGTTTATGTCACTCGAAGGAGAAAATAACCCGAGTATCGAATAATAAACGTGATAGTATAAAACTTATAAATAACCCGAGTACCGAATAATGAACGTGATAGTATAAAACTTATAAATAACCCGAGTACCGAATAATGAACGTGATAGTATAAAACTTATAAATAACCCGAGTACCGAATAATAAACGTGATAGTATAAAACATAAAAATAACCCGAGTAGCGAATAATCAACGTGATAGTATAAAACATAAAAATAACCCGAGTAAGGAATAATCAACGTGATAGTATAAAACATAAAAATAACCCGAGTAAGGAATAATCAACGTGATAGTATAAAACTTATAAATAACCCGAGTAAAGAATAATCAACATGATAGTATAAAACATAAAAATAACCCGAGTAAGGAATAATCAACGTGATAGTATAAAACTTATAAATAACCCGAGTAAAGAATAATCAACGTGATAGTATAAAACTTATAAATAACCCGAGTACTGAATAAGGATATTTATTGAACTACTCTGTTTCATGGTGTGGTTCATGTTACTGGAACTGTATACTGAACTAGTCTATTTCATGTTATGTAAGGATGTTTACTGAACTAGTCTATTTCATGTTATGTAAGGCTGTTTACTGAACTAGTCTATTTCATGTTATGTAAGGCTGTTTACTGAACTA
>NW_013668420.1:64909-69457 GCF_000517525.1 Limulus polyphemus | reverse complement strand
AGTATATTTCATGTTATGTAAGGCTGTTTACTGAACTGGTGTGGTTCATGTTACTGGAACTGTATACTGAACTAGTCTATTTCATGTTACTGGAACTGTATACTGAACTAGTCTATTTCATGTTATGTAAGGATGTTTACTGAACTAGTCTATTTCATGTTATGTAAGGCTGTTTACTGAACTAGTCTATTTCATGTTATGTAAGGCTGTTTACTGAACTGGTGCGGTTCATGTTACTGGAACTGTATACTGAACTAGTATATTTCATGTTATGTAAGGCTGTTTACTGAACTGGTGTGGTTCATGTTACTGGAACTGTATACTGAACTAGTCTATTTCATGTTACTGGAACTGTATACTGAACTAGTCTATTTCATGTTATGTAAGGCTGTTTACTGAACTGGTGTGGTTCATGTTACTGGAACTGTTTGAACTACCCTGTTTCATGTGATTAAATATATTATTTGTGAACTCAACGACGGAGACGTTGTTGCCAAACTTATGTGTGCAACTTGAAAACCTATCAACTGATTTTGGCTAAAACTAATAAAAAGGTTATGGTCAACTAATTTAGTTACTATTGTAACAAATTGGAATTCTGAAAAATGGGTAAACCTCGACAACAAATTATAATCGAAAGAGAACCTTTGCACCCAGACCTACATTTTTGAGAGTGAAGGATTGCTTAGTGCCTATTAATTTAGGTTCGTTACTGCAAAAACGTTGCAGAACAATCATTGTATGCCTTTCTAGTTACCATTTATTTTGGTAATCACATGCGTGTTATGTGTTATATGCTCTGGTTTTGATTACATTTGAACATTGCAGTACCTTGACATAACGTGGATTATAGCTGTTAAAGTGAACGGGTGTCAGCAAAGAAGCATTAGTCGGTGTGTTACGTCATTTTTTACATATTCTGCAGTCTATATATATAGAATAGAAAATTATTAAACAAATCACTCTCTTAGCAAACCTGTATATAAAACCCTGTAATTCAGCAAGTCAGTCACGTGAAGATACAACAGATTATAAGATATCAGCCAGCAACAGTACAACCATTACAACTGGATCTAAAACCCTGCTATTCAACAAGTCAGTCACGTGAAGATACAACAGGTTATAAGATATCAGCCAGCAACAGTACAAACATTTCAACTGGATCTAAGGGATTTCTTTAAACTAGTAATAAAACCCTGCTATTCAACAAGTAAGTCACGTGAAGATACAACAGATTATAAGATATCAGCCAGCAACAGTAATTTTATTACTAGTTTAAAGAAATCCCTTAGATCCAGTTGTAATGGTTCCTTGCTATTCAACAAGTAAGTCACGTGAAGATACAACAGATTATAAGATATCAGCCAGCAACAGTACAACCATTACAACTGGATCTAAGGGATTTCTTTAACCTAGTAATAAAACCCTGCTATTCAACAAGTAAGTCACGTGAAGATACAACAGGTTATAAGATATCAGCCAGCAACAGTACAACCATTACAACTGGATCTAAGGACTTGAACTTCATCCTTTAAGTAAAGTCTTCTAGTCGTAAAATACCACCCTGATTTAAGCAACACACAGAGTTTGTTCTAATCAATATTTTACAAACATTAACCTCTATTTCCTATGTCCAACATTCAGACAAATTGATTAGTATTCTAGTTATTTTACGTACAAATATGTGTTTGTCACGTTTGTTTCATCTATATACTGCTTGGCTTCGTTTTCCTCGTTCTAAATCTATAGTCAGTAATTTAAAATAAAGTAAATTACGTATTCGATAATATAACAATTATTTATATTGTTTGTCTCACTTAAAACGTGTTTGTCAAAAGCGAGGTTCCTAAGGTTCTTGAAACCTCAAGTTACTGAATGATTTATAAACTATTCGTTGGTAAAAGAGTAGCCCACGAGTTGGCGGTGATGACTAGCTGCCTTCCCTCTAGTCTTACACTGCTAAATTAGGGACGGCTATCGCAGATAGCCCTCGTGTAGCTTTGCGCGAAATTCAAAAGCAAACAAACAATCCATGAACAGAAGTTCGAGCATATTATCCGAGCTATAATTTCCACATTTCTCTATGAGCATTCCAAACGACAAATTACATCCAAGTGACTAGTTAGAGATGAACATTTAGTAAATTCTTTGACCCGTGAGTGAAAGCAAAGGAGAATATGTTATTATAATATGTCAACCATACGAGACCTGCCATATTCAATGACAAAAAGGCCTTTCCCCCAATATAAGGACCCGATTGGGATACGACAAACATGATATGATGTAGGTGCAATATGTATTATCAATTTTATAAACAACTGTAAGGGCGTAAATCAGAGAAACAAGTGAATTGTAATTATTATCGATTTTATTTTAAGTCATTAGCAGAACAGATTTTTAGACAGAAATTATTAACACAACATTATTCTTTTTATTACTTTTAACTATGTTTATTTATTTGATTTATATATTATTTTTATTATTATGTTATTTGAATTAATTTTACTATCATTCCCAATAACTGACAAGCCAGCAAGCTAGTCTTCTTACTTAATTTCTGCCCCCCCAGTGGCACAGCGGTATGTCTACGGACTTACAACGCTAGAAACCGGGTTTCGATACCCGTGATGGGCAGAACACAGATAGCCCATTGTGTAGCTTTGTGCTTTATTACATACGAACACACACTTCCTTAATTCCAAGTAATCAAAAGCCCGTTATTTTTCTGCCACTTCTGATAAAAATTGTGAAAAACACATAAGTTGTACTACCTATATATACCTTACGTTAAATAAAGATCAGCCCCCCCAGTGGCACAGCGGTATGTCTGCGGACTTACAATGCTAGAGATCGGGTTTCGATACTCGTGGTGGGCAGAGCACAGACAGCCCATTATGTAGCTTCGTGCTTAACTTCAAACAATAAATAAAAATCAATAATTTTATACGAATACTTAAAAAATGTATCTATATTTTCATTTTGAATTCTCTCTGTTACTTATATACATTTTCCAACTCTTGATATTCGGATTAACAGTAATCCCATTAGCGGTATGAATAGGCTTACGAAAGAAGAAGCTGAATATGTAGAAAGCGATTCGTAATTTATAATTTTAAGAAAATGCTTCTTTACGTGTGAAGTATATTCTTTTATCATATTTGTGAGAAATACTGTGATAACTCATTCTTCGTAATCTAATGTTCTCTGAAAATGAACAAATCAAGTATATTAAAATTCTATATACACCTTTAAGTACTTTCTTCCTTTGTTTCTAGTCCCCCCCCCCCAAAAGAAGTATGTACCCAGAGAAACTGTCTATAAACGTTGGATGGAAAGGCCAATCGATGAAAACACGCGACGTTGTGTTAATCTTATTTCTTTAAAAGCATGCGACTTAAAACGGTTAACTTGTCGATTAAGGAGCTCATCCTCGCCATGACAATGTACGGTCACTGGTTAAAGAAAATGTTAAGGTTGATAAACAAATTGAAGTTTCTTAAATCTATTAGCAACTGCATTAACGTTATTTTTTTTCCCCAATTAAATAATTAGATTTTTTTTAGATCAATGCTGTTAAGTTATAGAAAATTCAAGCAACGTGAAGTTTTTGTTCTAAAGAGACTTACACTTGCCTACGTAGTTGAGGTATGGCTTTCCTTATGTTGTGATTAGGTATATAAATATGTCTGAGTGCATGGAATTCTGATAATCGACTTGATTACTTTTTTGACTATTTCTTTCTTCCGTGATTTCACACATGATTTACTGCTATATTATTGTTTTTCCTTGGTGGTTTAATGCATGATTTATTTTTTATTAATCGTTTTTCTTTGTGATTTCACACATGATTTACTTCTACAAAATGATTTTTTTATTGCTTTGCAACTTGATGTGTGTGATTTACTGCTATATAAATGTGTTTTTTTGTGACTTATAAATGACTTACGTTAATCCTTGCTCTGCTGTTTTTTATTCGTGACTTTTACTTTTACATGACTCATTTATGTGGTTCGTTATTTTCTAAACTGACACGTGAAATACTGACTATATGAATGAGCTGTCTTACTCCGTCACTTGTTAATGAATTATTTACTTTCACATGACTCATGTACACAATTCATTACTTCTTCAACTGACACACAGTTTACTACTACACGAACGAGTTTTTCTTGCTTCGTCAATTGAAGACTGGCTTACTTCTACTTGGCATGATTTAACTGTTGTTGTTTTAGTTAATGGTGTATTTACTTTACTTTAGTGAACTTCATAATTCCCTACTTCATGACTCCACCCACGTGGTTTACTGCTGTATGAATGGTGTCAGTGTTTTAACTTTATAACGTACCATATATTTACCGTATTTTTCTGTGTATAAGATGCACTTTTTTACCCCAAGATTTGATGTCAAAATCTGCTTGTGTCCTATACACCGAAGGTATGAATAATATATATGTATATGTACGATATACACAAGCCATGTGTAAATATATTTAAATAGGCATGTATAGTTTAATTCAATTGAATGTGTTATTTATAGCAATAATAGTT
>NW_013668420.1:60628-64899 GCF_000517525.1 Limulus polyphemus | reverse complement strand
TATCAAATTGAATTTTTGTTCAATAAAAATGTTTCAAATGCGACTGTAGCTTTTTTTTACCCCAAAACTTACCGGAGTTGTGTTCGTAATTTTTTGATTTGTTTCATTTTTTTTTTCTAAAGCCTCAAATGTTGGTAATTTCGGTTTAAAGTTATTTATATTGAAGATATAATGTTAATGATTTAACAAAAAATATTATCTTGTTTGGTTTAATGTATAGCCCTTTATTTTTTATTAATAACTCAAAATACTTTATTTATTTGTGCTCTCCAGTAGCTCAGTGGTAATTCTGTAGACTTATAATGCTAAAAACAGAGTTTCGATACTAGTGGTGGGCACAGCACAAATAGCCCATTGCTTAGCTGTGTACTTAATAACAAACAAACACATTATTTATTTGCTTCGCTCTTGATGAGCTGGGGCCCGGCATGGCCAGGTGGTTAGGGCGCTCGACTCACAATCTGCGGTTCGAATCCCCGTCACACCAAACACGCTCGCCCTTTCAGCCATGGGGACGTTATAATGTGACGGTCAATCCCACTATTCGTTGGTAAAAGATTAGCCCAAAAGTTGGTGGTGGGTGGTGATGACTAATTGCCTTCCCTCTAGTCTTACACTGCTAAATTAGAGACGGCTAGCGCAGATAGTCCTCGTGTAGCTTTGCGCGAAATTCAAAACAAACCTGATGAGCTGTGAATTCGACAAAACTAGTCTGTTACAACGGAAGTAGCGAACAAAATAATAGTTTAGGACCTCTACATAATTTTAAGTACTAAAATTCACGTTTTGGTGAAGAAAAGAAATAATAAATATACGTTAATTTTAAAGTTGGTGTTTGAAACTATGCATGTTTCATAAGAAACGATTCTCGACAAATTTAGTATTGAGAAAACAGTACGGTTTTAGTGGTTAAAAATGTCCTTGTTCTTAGTAACTATAGGGCTGTTTATTTCTCACACATCTGGATCGTTCTGTTAATGACATCTTTTTTTTGGAACACTAAAAACTGTCGCATGTCCAAATAGAAAATCCAACACTTATATCCTTGTAAATTTGAGGATGGTTTTCTTTTTTTTAATAAAAGTGAAAGGTTAAAGGTGAATGAATTTAACTGGTAAGAGCATTTATGTTTTCCTTACCTAACTGAACCGGGTTTCGAATCCCGGTATGTGAAGGATTTGAAATCGCTTGGGGCAGAACGATCTCAAAATAGTTTGAATATTACTCCAAAATATAAAAATACAAATAAAATAAATCGAAAAGTTAATAAGTGATAATTTCGTAGGTTTTATTTGTTGTTTTTAATTACACGAAACCTCTGTAAACTGGTACTCAGCAGTTGTCGTGATATGTGTAAACTGGTACTCAGCAGTTGTCGTGATGTGTGTAAACTGGTACTCAGCAGTTGTCGTGATGTGTGTGTAAACTGATACTCAGCAGTTGTTGTGACATGTGTAAACTGGTACTCAGCAGTTGTCGTAATATGTGTAAACTGGTACTCAGCAGTTGTCGTGATGTGTGTAAACTGGTACTCAGCAGTTGTCGTGATGTGTGTAAACTGGTACTCAGCAGTTGTCGTGATATGTATAAACTGGTACTCATCAGTTGTCGTGATGTGGGTGTGTCTAGGGGACGAGTACTCCAGCTAGTATATATATATATATATAATATATTTAAGTTATACTTAATAGTAACTTCCGATCAGAGCAAAATAATTACATAAAGCAAAACTAAAGATCGAGCTGATAATCAGAATAGATAATTAAATATGAAGATTAGAACTGTTTCATCCATACTCTCGCTGTTAAGCTTAGTGATATTTTCGGTCGTAATCCCAATAATATCTCATGAGGTTTGGTCACTTTAGGAGATTTATGTTATTCCTAAAATGTATATATATTAAACACGTGTAAAACAATCTATATAACAAACGTATAGTTATAAAAATAGAATTAAACAGGTAATAATGGGTATATTAAACAGTAAAACCAATAATACTGTTAATGAAATTAACAATAAGTAAATAATTTAATATACATTACGAAAGACAAAAATACTAGCTGTTGGCTTGAACTACTGTCGTATAATTAATTTTCTTTGCAAAACAAATCCTGAAGTGTAGCATGCCTGAATTTCTCCAAATCTCCTTAATTAACATGACTTTGGATCAACGAAAACCCATTATACAACTCCGTCTGTGTAACTTTAGACGAGCATGGCATCTGTGGCAAATTTACTATGATACATATTACTCTTTAGGCTGTGTAGAGTCAAGTAGCAATAGTAGTATGTTTATGAAGATACAAAATAATAAATAAGAAAATAAAAGAATATCAGAATCGTCCATGAAAATATAACAATGCTAAATTTAATACAAAATAAATAATATCTTAAACATACTATGAAGCATGTATAACACTACCAGTCTCACTTTAACTGATCTCTAGGTATGTATAACACTACCAGTCTCACTTTAACTGATCTCTAGGTATGTATAACACTACCAGTCTCACTTTAACTGATCTCCCTAGAGATCAGTTAAAGTGAGAGTGGTAGTGCTATACATACCTATTAAAGTGAGACTGGTAGTGTTATACATATCTAGAGATCAGTTAAAGTGAGACTGGTAGTGTTATACATAGAGGTCAGACCTAGAGATCAGTTAAAGTGAGAGTGGTAGTGCTATACATACCTATAAAGTGAGACTGGTAGTGTTATACATATCTAGAGATCAGTTAAAGTGAGACTGGTAGTGTTATACATATCTGACCTCTAGGTATGTATAGCACTACCACTCTCACTTTAACTGATCTCTAGGTATGTATAGCACTACCACTCTCACTTTAACTGATCTCTAGGTATGTAAAACACTACCAGTCTCACTTTAACTGATCTATAGGTATGTATAACACTACCAATCTCACTTTAACCGATCTCTAAGTATGTATAGCACTACCGCTCTCACTTTAACTGATCTCTAGGTATGTATAACACTACCACTCTCACTTTAATAGATCTCTAGGTATGTATAACACTACCACTCTCACTTTAACTGATCTCTAGGTATGTATAATACTACCGCTCTCACTTTAACTGATCTCTAGGTATGTATAGCACTACCATTCTCACTTTAACTGACCTCTAGGCATGTATAACTTTAACAAGCACATAGAGAAAGCAATGATTTGAGAATTCATTGTAAATAATTAACATATTCGAAAACATTAAAAAATGGTGATTCGTTTCTTTCTTCTAAATGAAGAAAAATGGTGTCATCGTAAATTTTATATTTCAAAACCAATACAACGGAGAAGTAAAATAGCCCTTTTCAGTGAAGGGGGGTACAGAAGCAAAGTTAAACATGACTGTAAAAAAAAACAACAAAAAACAATTAAGATACAACCGCTCATTGTAACACTTGTTGCATAAAAAAAAACGATCGAATTTAAAGTTTTCTTTCACGAAATATTAAAGTTACCCATGAACTAATGTGTTAATTTTACAAGAAAATACGAATGTATAAATTTCCCTCAATCACGCAGTAAGTAAAGGGGCTTTTGTTTTTGATACAGCTGTGGAAACATTTCTTTTGTTCTACCTAAATACAAGTCAAATCATGTTCTTGTGCGGATTACGGGATACTGATCCCTTAAAACACCTTGTTCTCGTGCGACTTACAGGATACTAATCCCTTAAAATACTTTGTTCTCGTGCGGATTACGGGATTCTGATCCCTTAGGACACCTTGATCTTGTGCGGATTACAGGATACTGATCCTTTAAAACACTTTGTTCTCTTGCATATTACGGGATTGTGATCCTTTAAAACACCTTGTTCTCGTGCGGATTACGGGATTCTGATCCCTTAGGACACCTTGTTCTCGTGCGGATTACAGGATACTGATCCTTTAAAACACTTTGTTCTCTTGCATATTACGGGATTGTGATCCTTTAAAACACCTTGTTCTTGTGCGGATTACGGGATACTGATCCCTTAAAACACCTTATTCTCGTGCGTATTACGGGATTCTGATCCCTTAGTACACCTTGTTCTCGTGCGGATTACAGAATACTGATCCTTTAAAACACTTTGTTCTCTTGCATATTACGGGATTGTGATCCTTTAAAACCCCTTGTTATCGTGCGGATTAAAGGATACTGATCCCTTAAAACACCTTATTCTCGTGCGTATTACGGGATTCTGATCCCTTAGTACACCTTGTTCTCGTGCGGATTACAGAATACTGATCCTTTAAAACACTTTGTTCTCTT